>NC_034410.1:23652698-23828596 GCF_002078875.1 Numida meleagris | reverse complement strand
TTCAGAGTGAGTCTCTACGGCTGTGAGCCAGGAAACAATGCAGAGTGGGCAGTGCAGATCCACAATGCCGGTCTGCCATATTGTGTCATTTCAGAGAGAGCATCCAGTGTAGGCTTAAACCCATCAGCCATCTAACGGTGGGAAAAATGGGCATTGAACACAACAACGTATGGTAGGGAAAGGAAATGTGGCCAGCTGCTAGGTGGCCAATGTTTTTCTTAAGACATGGGAAATGTGCTTCACGTACAGCAGTTTAACATTGATGTCATTGGGAGGAGTAACGAAATTCCACAGAAGTAAAGGGACTATTAAGAGATCAGTCAATCCAGAGCAGATTTCAATCAGCGTACGTTTTTTGCAGACATATCAAAACTTGTTTTGATCTTACTTGGAGTATAACACTTTTTATGCTTGTTTAGTTCTGCCAGTTTATTTTCAAATTTGTGATTAGAGAACAGGGCAGGAGATGCGCATGAGTCCTGCTGGTTGCAGACTGTACAATCTCTGGCAAATAGCTTTAGTTCATGTGCCTCACTTTCCCTGTTAGCAAAATAAAACTTCTCTGAGTGCTAGCATTCAAGGTGAAAAGCACAACAGATACACAGTGTGTATTGCATTTAACTTAACAGTGGAAACGGTCGCATATGAAGACAAAGGGAGAACCTAGACAACAAGAAAAATTTGGCTTTTTAGAAGGATCTCAGATAACCAAGGAGTGAGACAAGCTGGATGGAGATGAATAGGGAAATAAGGAATTGCAGCGTTGTGAGCAGCCCAAGCAAACAGCAAGATCCAGGGCAGTGTGGCTGGGAAAGAAGGGAGGAGGACCCATCAGATGGCACCAGCAAGCCAATGGTAGTGCATGCAGCTGGGCTACAGACAGCCTTCACCGTGCCACTGTGTGCGCCCTCCCAGCCTGTCCAGGCATCAATGGGAAACAAATATTTCTCATATCATGCCTTCCTGTACTGCATCCTTTAGCTAAAGAACATAAGAACAACTGCATTGGGCCAGGCTGGAGGTCCTCTTGCTCAGCATCCTGTCCTCAATAATTAAAAAGAGAGTGACCTTTCTTAAAAACTAATATTTCATCCTGTCTGATTTTGCCCACTGAGAGCAGTTATGTCAATTTCAATGTGAAGACTTGATGTGTAAAATTAAGTGTGCATATAAATGTTTGCAGGGCTTCCGTACTGTAAGCCTGCTAACGAAGGGCCCAGCCCTGCAGATTCCTTTAATGTAAGGATTTATGAGTAAGGACTGATACCAACCACTTCTAGAAAATGCTGAAATGTGGAACTATGTAAAGGTCACTTTAAAGCAGTTTTAAATTACCAAAACTTCAGACTTACATAATCTATAACTAACATGTGGCTATTATTACAAAACAACTGGAATTTAAACTTGATGAGCTTTCATTCTTAAATATCAACCCACTCTGTTACTCCATAGAACAGAAGAAATTGTTTAAAGCAGTATCTTCAGACTAACTTGCATCAAATCTATTCATTACTGAGTTTGGAGTGAAAACATGGCCCTGCTGAATCAATGGAGATTTGCCATCAATTTCAGTAGGATGGGAGTTGAGCATTTTGTGGAAAAAGCCATTTCTAAAACATGTTTTTATCTCTTTTATTTAAGCAAGTAGTCAAAATCTATTGTTTATCTGCAGTGTTTGTATACAGGCATTGTTTAAAAGAACAATTTGGAGCGAACAATTTAAATACATGGGAGCTGTCTAGGAATTAGCGCTTGTCTAAGAAATAAGAAACTCACGTAATAAATAATAGATATTTACATAAAGGAGATATTTTTTCCATGTATAAATTTGACCAGTTTATTCTACTACTTATTTGCATAAAAGAACTTTCTTTAATCCAGAAGGCGCCACACATAAAGTAGCTAATTATCCACATAAAGGAATGTATACATATTCACAGCTTTTAACTACCATCTGACTTCTTAAAAAGCCATGGAAAAAGCAATTGGCTTTGCCTGCTTCATGAAAGGAGCATTTTACACACTGGCACAATTTCTGTGGGTGTCAGCTCCACCTAAAGCTGCTTCCCTAACTGTACCATCAACACTGCAGACGTATGGTGACACCATACTGAGCGCTGGCTCCCATTTTAATTCTCACTCATTTTCTCCTATTTTAAAGATGATACGCAAAATCCTTAGTTCTGCCCTACACTGATTAACTACAGCCATGAATGTGGTGCAGTATTGCAAGCTGATTTAAGCAAATTTGATTTTTCTACATGTGTGGCAAATATGACAGATTCATGAGTGTTTGGCACAAAAACTTTCCAAACAAGGTGGTGTGGTGTTTTTTAAGGCTCAAACTCTGGCTCGTGGGCACTTGGAAGCAGCAGTCCCAGAGTGTTCCTGAGCAGAGTGGTTGCTGTTGTGTTTGCTCCTGAACAAACCAGGGAACTTGGCTCTTAGAGGAGGCAACTTGTATTAATAGCATTTGTTCACTGAAGAAAAAACAACTGAACAAAAATCTACAAAATGGTATTAAGAGAAGACATCTCTTCCAGCATAGGTAACACATTAGAATTAAAGCCCACCCAGCTCCAACCCCCTGTTGCAGGTAGGGCTGCTATCCCCCAGTTCAGGCTGCCCAGGACCCCATCCAACCCGGCCTTGAGCACCTCCAGGGATGGGGCACCCACAGCTCTGTGGGCAGCAGTGCCAGTGCCTCACCTCCCTCTGAATGTCCAATCTAAATCTCCTTTTAGTCTAAAGCCATTCCCCCTTGTCATATCACTAAATGCCCTTGTAAAAAGTTTCTCTCCATCTTTCATATGAGAACCTTTTAAGTACTGAAAAGCTGCAGTAAGGTCTCCCTGGAGCCTTCACACTGGGAAGTGAAGCTCTGCTGTCCTTATTTATAGTAAGTGTTAAGATGCCATACTGACTAGATACAAAAGGAATGAAGATAGGCACAGGTTGTGGACTTCCACTCAGGTTAGGATCTGAGCTCTTCCATGCTTTTCGTAGGCTTGAAGTTCTAGGCCCAGCCCTCTCTGTCTTGAGGGAGACACTATTTTGCCAAATCCAGGCTCATCTTTTCCCTCTGATGCTGCCAGTTATCCAGCCTAACCGAAAAGATGCAGACAGAGTAAGTGATAACTAAAAGCTGCTGGGAATTTTGAGGTGAACACTACTTGAAACAGCTGTACCCCAGCCCTGACCTTTCCTCTTTCAGCAGTCTCTTTCCCAGGCCTCCAGCTGTTAGGAGTTTGGGGTTACTTGTGCATACATCTTGTGATGGGGGAGTATGCCCTCAGCTGAGTGTAAGGCTCTGCTACTCCCGTAAGCCCATTTGATTCACCACAGAGTCAAAGAGGCCACAATTTTTATTCTAATCGATCTTGATGGGAATTTTGGCTGTTCTGGGCTTCCGTGTTTCTCCCAAATCTGTTTTCTGACAGTTATGATCATTTAGGATAATACAGTAGCTCCTGTTTTCACAGTACACTTATGGGACTTGATTTAGTTCAGACTGTGCTAACTTATAGAAGATACAGTATTCCCAGGAGCTGTTACATTGCTTTAGAAGAGCTAGCACTAGAAGCCATAAATCAGAGTTGCTAGTTACAGGTACATCCCTGATGGCTCAGCACAGCCTGTGTTCTCCCCAGAGGCTATCATTATACCACAGACCCTGACACTATACAGCTCACAACTTGCAGTCTTGCCCCACCTTTTCCAGACAGAGCCAGACCTTCAAGGATGACAGTGGAGAAGAAAACAGGGGGATGTTTATGCTCTTCAGCTTCAGCCACCCAATTTTGCTGTTTAGCTGAGGTGCACTAAATTGAGCTACATGAGTAATTTCTCCTTTACCTTTCGTTAAATTTCTGTCAGCAGTCAGATTCAGTTCTGAATTACATTTGAGCCTCCGGGGCTCCCTGGACACTTCACTGGGCTGTGACCTAGGTACATTCAGTACTGCAATGTGTGATCCGTAGCTTAGTGTCTTCCAGTAGGTAAGGACAATGATTGGTGTACTGTGCTAGAGAGATACTACCACTAAGTATTTTTAAATCTTATGATTCAGTACCTTTAAGGCAAGTTGTTGAACAATGAAGTTCCCTCTGCTTTGATTAATGATGCTGAATGCAAAGTCTGTGGTTAGTAAAATAATTACTCTTCAAGATGGGATTGGTTTCCTGGCCCTGTTGAACTAAATGGAAACACAGCCATTTATTGTGCTATTACTCCTCAGGTCTGCAAATGTTGCTGTTAGAAGCACTGCACTTCTCATGTTTACAATGTAAGGAAGAAAATTCTTCAAAATCCTGACCTCCCAATGAGTGCAGGGGGGGATGAGAGCTAACCACTGCCTTACAAGACTGACTCCCCGTGTATGCTGCTTTTCTGCCATTTTTGAGATGATGGCACCTGCACCCATTTACACAGCCTCGCATAGTGCCATCTCACTGTCAGAGGTCACTAAATCAAGTCTAAACTGCATTTCTGGACTAAGGAACAGGCTTCTTTTTTAGATTCAGCAGTGATAAAGGGTGGGAAAGAAATGACTGTGGAAGTGATCACTACACTCTTCTGAGCTGTTTTAAGTGCTGTAGTGCTAGCGGCATCCTGAAAGTTGAAGGCATTCAAGGCAGAACACTTTTCACATTTAGAAATTGTTGTGCTTGCAGAGATACTGAAACTGTTGACTCTCTTAATTGCAAATAATAAAAAGAAGTCCAATATTTTTGCATAAACATGTGGAAATTATTATAGATGGAGGAGGGGACAAGGGTAAGACTGAAGGGGAAGGGGGTAAGAGAGCAGACCAAGTCTGGAGATACCATGATGATTACATTTTTGTGGTTTCTTTCAAAGTCAAAGCGTCACGGGTGAGCATACAAGAAGGAAGCTAAAGAAAAAAGGTTTGATGATTGGCACAGGCGGTTTTAATGAGAACTGATCTTAACGTCTAATACTGTGGCATGGAGAAAAAGCATAAAAGAACTTGGAAAGCCAGACACCACCTGACTTGTAGGAGCAACAGAAAGCCAGATAGCAGAGCTTTCAGCTGTGGAGATAGCCTGGAAGTTACACTGACAGGTAAACTGCTTATTTGGTTAATCCTCCTTAACTGTTTTAAGTCCTCAGCAGAGATGCAGCACATACAGGCTGTGCTGTTAGACAACAGTTCTCTCCAGTCTCCTAGCTGTCTTCTGTCCTGCCTTTCCACTTATGCAATGGAAAGAGACCTTTTTATTTTCTTAAGAAAGAAAGCATGAAGTATGGCATTCCTCTTTACCACTCACTACACATTAGCTGAGGAACTGCTCTCAGTGAGTTTGATACAAATGTGTATTAGTTGATGTCTAATGTAAAAGTAAATGAATTGATACCTGCTTGCCACAGATGAACTTTGCAAGGCTGAGAAAAGAAAAGGGTAATTTATATGAAGAGGGTCATAAACTGGATTGTGGCGAGGTACCATGGAGGACAGTGCTCCCCAGCTCACTTTTCTCACCAGATCTTACTGGCTGGACTGGTGTATGCTTGCTTCTGCATTTTAGAAACCCAGCTTTATTCCCTGTCTGAAGCCCCTTTGACTCCACGCTTGCAAAAATTGTGCCTACAGGTTTTCAGTGCTTGAGGTTAATACCTCCTGCTCCACTTGCCCACTTCAAGCTGGGCGCTGTGTGGATAAAAACAGTGGAGAAGCCTGTACAGGTATTTGCCATTTGTTGTGTATTTCCTCAGACTGCTGACTTCATTGCTAAATGTTAATCAAGTTTTCCACCTTTTATTTAAAACACGCTTTTAGCAAGCCAGCACTTCATCTAATGCTACTAACTATGCATTTCCATCACCAGATTACTTCTAAACTATCATTTCTTTTGGGATTTCTACCTACTTCTGAAGATAGCTCAGTTTCTTCTTTTAAGAAGCTCCAAGCACTGTCAAAGGTGTTACTGTCCCTGCCTGGCAAACTGATGCACAGCTTCTGGAGCTCCTACTCCTGTCTTTATATTACTACAAGTATTCTGTGGATTTGTTTTCAGCAAAGCACTGGGGGGACTTGCTGAGATGTATGAGTCAGGTATGGTTTCGCTAAACTGACAGGACGAGTCACCAAGCTCCAGTCAGAGCTTATGTGAAACGCTGAAGAAGAGCAGACTTGGTATTCTACCCCTGGCTGTCACTCCCAGTTTATATCCCATATTCTGGAGGCAGTGCTGGTGGTGATCGGGTCCCTCGGGGGCAGCCACATCACTGTGCCAGTGCTCTCCTGTCCAGTAGGACAGGCAGAGGCACCTGTGCCTGAGCCAACTGAACTGTTTCTCTCCTCTGGGCCTCAGGTTGCTGCTGTTAAACTAGGTCGCTCTCTCACCCACCATTTAGAAACACCGACATCTTGAGATCCTTCTCTTCCCCCTCCTCCCATTTCTCTGTTCCCACTGTCTTCCCTGATTAAACTACAGGGCCAGACAGGCTCTTCTGCAGTGGCACTGTGCTGTGATGGCTGCCTGCCTGCTCTGTTTGCAGCCCCCGTTCCTCCACCATGCTCACAGCCTGGCCTGTGCTGCGGTGTCACTGCCACTCCAGCTGGGCACAGGAAAATGGCTTTGTGCTATGGGCAAGGAGGAGAGCGGGATGATGGAGCTGCATTTCCAGGGGATTGTTACCACTGTGATCCCACACCCGTGAATCTGACTGAAACCTTCAGTACAAGGCCCTGGAAAATTCAATTTTTCTTTTTAATGGAAAATACTGCTTCATCATAGGGTACCTGACCTAGCATTGCATGTGGACTCAGAATGTTAGGCTTCCAAGCAACTCTGTTGTTTCAGTTTCAGTGTTCCAGCTGCCGGGAAAAACAGGCAGGAGCAGGGGGAATATTGCAGAGCAGCCAACGTGGCCTGAAGTGACAGCACCGTCTGCCGAACAGTCCAGACTAGTATTTGTAGCTGCCACCACCAGGATGCCTGCAGAGCTTTCATGGGTCAGCAAGCAATGATTTTGAGGCTAATTATTATTGAACAGAACTCCATCTTGTAGGATTTTGAATACAGTTCCCTTTTTTCCTGATAACAAAAGTCTCTCACATAGCAGAGAAAGGACTGCTGCATGAAGCAGGTGGGAGAAAATTTCCATTAGTGAAGAAATCCTGGCTTTTATATGTTGATAATTCTCCTGAAATGGTTTGCTGCTGCATGTGAGCCTGATCCTTCAATATAATTCTGCCACAGAACAGTCAGTGGGAGGTTTGCATTTTGATTTCAGGGAAAAAGGAATCATGACTTTGTTTTGTACAGATTATGTGAACTCCCAAAATCAAATTCTACTTTCCATTTGCAAATAATGCTTTCACTGGCTGCAGCTGGATTTATTTTAGAGCTTTCTGAAATACAGCTTAGCCCAGGAAAAACAGCCTTGGTATTTTAGATGACTTTGTGTGTGTGTGTGTGTGTGTGTGTGTGCATGTGTGTGTGCCATTCATCACAAAATGTTTCACAAAGAAGCAGCATGGTTGGCATGAACAAATGAAATATGTCAGCCAGCTGAAGTGCATTTTCCTATCACTTTTCAAATATGGCTACACTGAATAACAAAATCATGAGAAACATTTCACGTGAAGAACGTGGGGCTGATTTTTCAAGCCACCTGACTTCACTTTGGTTTTACTCTTTAAAATTACCTAGAAAATACCATAATCTTTTCTTTTCTTTTTTTCTTTTTTTTTGGTGCAGCTGGATGAGAGCCAGACCTCTGGCTCCAGAGGTAAAGGGCAAAAACTAAAAAAATCCTGTCTGAACAGGCAACCCCACCCTCTTCCCCAAGTCAGCTTGGCCTTTTGACAGAAAGAGAGCTCTGAAGCAAATTCATTCATTGCCTTGTTTTTGGACAAAACTCAAAATTCTGAACTCACACCACAGAGAGACCATTGCCATGAAATTCAGCATGCTATTTTATTACCCTTTGTTTTCCCCTATAATCAGACGAAATTAGCATTTGGACTGTGATTAATCAGATTAGTCATTTTAATTACTTTTATCAAAGAGAAAAGCCTGCACTGGAAATGTAGTGTTGTCAAAGGCAGGTGATGGCCTTAGGAGCACATTCAAGAAGAAGCTCCGAGTTGTAATCCAGCATGGGGGGGGACGACTGTTCTAGCCTCGCGTCCAAAATAGGAGGAGTTGAAGTGTCCACTGAGCTAAACATTTGAGCCCCACATAAAACAAATGGGAGACTGGGAGTACTAAAAGGATTCCACAGTGACAAGAAAATAGGGAGAAGAGTCTGTATTCGGTCTAGCTACTCCCAGGATAGAATAAAGTTTTAGTGCGTTATTTCTTTTCCTCTTTTTCTTCTCGATGTTAGTTCTTATGCCACCCTAAACTCTTTGGGTCCTTTTGAGATGACATACCATGGCACCAAGGACAGATTTAAATTGCATCCAGATTCAGTAAAGTGAAAGGTGCAGAAAGCCAAAGGTCCTAATACCCCTGTAGTTTGGTTTAGCATCTCATCAGAGCGCACCCTGGCTTTCTTCAGCTTGCATCTTATCCTTTCTGACTGCAGAATGAAGGTGTAGCTGTGTCTGTGTGGCAAGGGATAAAGAAGCTGATTCCTTCCTGATGGTGGTTTGTGAGAAGCTAAGAAGACAGACTCTGCTGCATCTGCAGTTTAGATAAGACCTGAAACTGTCCAAATGCAAGAAAGCCATCAAAAGCTCCACAAGTGGATTATCTGTAACTGCCAGACCTTGGCTCCTCTGTGGAGAAAAGTCATGGTACTTCCAAGAGATGTCTAAAATGTATGCACTGTAGTTACTTCTTTCCAGTGGCTACATAAGAAATCAAAGTATGGAAGCTCTAAGTAGTAATGGATCCAAGAGGATCCAACTTCATATGCAGTAAGACAGATCTAAAGTCCTTCATGTCCTAATGTGAGAAGACTAAATACAGCCCAGCATATTTAGGAAAGCTTAGAATGAACACATTCAAGACTGAAAGTAATAATACTTTATAAATTTTACTGAGTCCAGCTCAAAACTACACGTAAGTGTATGCAAGATAAGGTACGTGAATCATGTCTGAAAGAATGTCAAAAATATTTTTGCTTTGGAGGAAGCAAAAATTATGAATTAAGAGTCTGGTCACATAAGAGTTCTATTCAAGCACATTTCCACCCTCCCTCAGCCTTCCCTGATTCCACATAGGAGCACCCACTTTAAGGCCACCAAACAGGTCCTTTATGAAACCTCTGCATTTCACCAGTCCATTCTGCTCCTGTTACAAACTGAAGAAGCAGGGCTGGCCCCAACTGGACAGAACTGGTTTTCATCAGGAAGTGTCAGCACATTAAAATCAAAGCTTTATTCCAAGAAGATCCTACTTTCAATGAATCCAAAGTTGTTCACAGACACAAGATACAGCTCTGAGCAAAATGGGAAGATCATCACAGCACTTCCTTCCCTTAGGGAAGACACATGTTCAACCTTACTCAGGCAGTCCTTTGCAGCATGGCTTGGTGCCCAAACCACGGGCTTACAGAACACTCTCATGGAGCTCCTCATAAATAATTGCACATTCAGTGGAAGAGGAGCATCTTCCATAAGACGAGGGAATAACCTATACTATTAACCACTGATATTAGTGTCTCTAATCAGTGATGCACTCTAATCAACTGCCATGGGACTTAACTGTATCAAGTCATTAATTCCACCATTTCCAATTACAGTTAAAACAATTTTCATGAGGAAGAATTCACCAAGTTGTTGTAATAGTTCACTAAGTTTACTGTCCATTCATCATGAATAGTATTTGAGTATATCTCTACATGGATCTTTAACTTCAGGCAATGCTATCTGCAACACAAACCTCTCACACACTGAATGTGATTGAAATTATACTAGAAAATATCTGAGCCAGTAACCATATATCTTGTCATGTGGTATTTGTAATGTAAAAAATAGTAACTCTTAATCTTCAAAAAGTGACAACTTGACCCTGTAAAGTTCAAAAATTGCCCGTTTGTGAGTGAATTGTTTTCTTGGTGACTAATCCACACAGTCATGCAATGCTCTGATTCATTCTGCTGCACTATTGTTCGTCACAGTAAGTTCTATCAAGCTGATCCTAACAGTTCCTATTAGCCTGGCTTTTTGGGGAAGGGTTAGGAGCTAGAGGTAAAATGCCTACTTATCTTTCACAACAGCACCACGCTTGCTTCTTTACATTCTAGTGAGAGGCTTCAGCTTGACCTCCAAGGAGACGGTGTTAAACAATCAAATTAAAGCCAGTGGTGTTTGCAGCCTGAAGCTGGTAGGTAGGTATGAAAGTACAAGGAAGAATCATTTACTCCAAGAGTCTGGAGGACTGATTCATCCCAAGATAATGAGTGAACAGAAAAGATAGTGAAGGTATAGAAATTTACATAAAGTACATAGACCAGAAACATGAATTTTTCTGTTTAAATGTGGTTTCTCAAAAAGCACAACAGACTGCAGACTGGAACAGAGGGCACCAAAAGAGTGGAGCTTAATAAAGAGAAGACAAAGGGGAGGGACTAGGAAGAAGAAGCTACCACTGATGCATGTGCTAGTAAGGCAAAACTGAGCAGGGGCACAAAAGTAGGTAGTCTATTGGAAGGAACACAAGCCCCCTGACTCAACTACTCCTGGCTGGTGGTTATGCAGTGGTCCTGCTACCAGTCTGCTTGTCTCCATCTTTCTGATGATGGCAGTCACCATCAATTCTTAACGTTAGGCAAGAAAGAGAGAAGCATGGATGGGGATGCAGCAGTACTGTTACTGTTATTCCAACCTGTCTTTTAGTTAGCTGCCCATCTGAGCATGGCTTAGATATTTGATGCAAGAGGAGAAAAACTGAGTCATTAGCATCTACCGTCAATGGAAGGGTAAAAGATGAAGGAGACATGTGAAGGATGGAAAAACTAACAGAAGCCATCTCTTTAACTGGGCTGTTATTTAACTCTGTCAGTAGCAAACCTGCCATTTTCTAGGCATTAGCTGGAACTAGCTTGTTTTGCTATGCTTTAACAGTTCCAAGCTAGCTCCTCTCCCTTGACACAATATCTAAAAATTCCCACTCTGCACAGCAATTGCTGTAATAATAACAATACTTACATTTCATTATTTAACCTCATGCTATTCGTTCATGAAGATTAGTGCTTAATTAATTAGCAACACTTAGCATTTCCACTTAGCACTTTACCTCTTCAAAGCATCGTACAGACAATACCTAATTAGGGGCAGAGCTCCACAAACATTTCCCATCAGGACTTTCCTTTGACAGCTCTGCATCCCAGACTTGCTTATGTGGTATAGCGTGAATTCAGATTGAAAGTGCTATTAATTTCATCAGGAACCAGGTAATGCCCTGGCTATCAAGTGGCTATCTTTGCAAATTACTTTTTTGTTTTTCTGCTGCTTCTGGTTGCTTACTATTCACCCAAGGATCTAATTATTGGCTAATATGGTGGGTGATAATGGGAACCATTTATTAGTGTTATCTACAAAACTTTCATTCTTCAGTTAGTGAAAACCTTATTCTCAGTCACCTGGTTAAACTGTGTTAAGATGGAAAATGTGTTAACTGCAAAAACAGATTATAAAATGTCAATCCAGAGTTTTTAAGGGAGACAGGGCTTTCAATCCATCAGTCAAATGCCTGCTATGAAAGTGCCTTTCTTGTAAGCACCCCAGGGTGCTACACCACATCAATAGGCAATATAAACACAGAGCTTTTATGGTTCACTTTACAATTGGACATTGATTCTGAACCTGTGAAAAAGAAAGGAATTTCAGGACGAAAAAAGATAATGTGCACAGGATTAAGTAGACATCACTTGTGGGAGCCAGAAAGCGATGCAGCTTTGGATGCTGATAGAGGGATTAAATTTACAAATAAGAAATCAAAGGAATACTAATAATAAAGAAGTCTGAGTAAACTCTCATAAACCATCTGTATCAGTCAATTTTTCATATTAATACACTATTTTTTTCAGATAATCAAAAACGTTGAAGGAGTTTGTTCAAAGGCCATTGATGGACTGGCTCCTGACTATGGGAATGGAACAAAAGAGAGCCCCAAATATGTACTCACTCCAGCCAAGAGATAATGTGAAAAGAAATTTCTGCAGTAGTCAGATTGGAAGAAAAAGAAAACATTACATTTCACAAGCTTGTCTAGAGCATCAGAGTAGGTCTGCACAGCGCAGAGGCTAGCAGTGCAGCAGCCTAGAGCTGCTATTGCTGCTCAGACCTGCTCCAGAGAAATCAGTTGAGCCAGTACAGCAATGCTGCTTCCAGCTCAGAGCAGTGCTGCAGTGTGTCACATGCACATCCCTGCTCCCATCAGCTAGGTCAAACAGCTTTCTCAGGAAGTCTCTCTTGCCAGATGAGGTATTAAAAATTTAAATTGCTTGGTTCTTTGAAAACTGACTATATTGAACAGTATCTGACCTAACCATTTTGGCAATGAAGTATTCCACAAGGATTACTATGTACTGCTAATTGCAGTGTCTTTGTGTCCAAAATACGCTGTGTTAGTGTTGCCACTAACTTCCAAAAACCCAGGCATTCAAAATAAAAAACCATGCCTTCTTACTCCTTAATATCATTTCCTTTACAGTGCAGAAGGATGAGACCCTTAGTGAGATATTCAGCCTCAAGCTGAGGGTCTGATACTTATCCCAAACTTTTCTGGACATGTGTATTTGGAAGGCGGGTATTTCAGTACCTACATTTCATTTTCCACCCAGTACCCACAAATTCTTTTTCTCTTAGTTAACTTCAGCTTCAGCCATCTGATACTCCCTTGTCACCAGTGCCACTGCCCAGCACTCCCTTATCTCAGACACCAGACTCACCAGCTCGATCCAGCTCTCTGTCATGGGGTTATCCTGCAGCCCTCTCTAACATTTACCACCTAGGACTGACCCCAGACTCATCCAAGCCTGCCCACAGCCACCCTCTGTTAACACTTCTGCATTGGTTAAGGCTGGATCCACTGCTGTTTATGGTGAGAATCAGGCAAGTCACGCACCCTCCTCCTAACAAGTATACAATGCTTAGAAACTGTAATGCTCAAACAAAACTGTCAGCTGTGGTCATTGCTCATCATGCAAAGATACCTATTAATTAGCATACACACTGGATCAAGCTATTAACAAATGTGTTATGAAGCTACCACAGAGGCTAATTCAAGTTGTTATCTAGGTAACTGTGCTTCTGTTTCCAGAACAAGGCTGCCACATGATCCCTTCTGATCACTTTTGTGTTTACATTTGCTGTGCATCTGTCTCAGCATCTCCAAGCCCTGATGCCTTTGAGGAACACACACTGAGATATTTCCTGACTGGGGTCAACTTCTAGCGCTGGAGCACTGTTGAGTACAGCTCAAGGTGTGAACCAAACACAGACATAAAGAAATGCCGAAGACAAAAGCCAGGTGTTTTAAATGCAACTCTCTGCTCTGGTGTATGACAAAAATAACTGTTTGTATGACTTAAATAGTAGGGATTTTACTTTCCTGTTCCACTCAACCTGCACAATGAGGTTGGTCTGTTTAAACTGTCCTGCAGTTTTTGGTCACTCTGTCATTAGCCTATATTTACACATACTTAGATGGAGCACGGGGATTCAAAGCTCCACAGGCCTGTGTATTCATTTCCACTGTTCACAATGCTGTCCCAGTAAGAGGTGACATAGACACATCCACAGAGCACTCAACAACAGATCCACAGAAGTCATGAATGTACCAGCATGTATTTCCTCCCTGCTTCCAGCCATCAGTGTCTGATGTCATTGGGATGAGTTATACTTTCTGGCTACCACAACCTCCTACAGCAATGAGTTTCCTGAAGGATATTGATTGCACCGTCGTACATGTGGCTCCCTGTTGCTTTATCAGAAGGAAGTGTTCCTGCTGCTGCACTGTCACAGTGCACACTATTAGCCTTGCAATTTAGCCTGCACAATGAGTGCTGGATGGATTGTTTGATGACTGCCACTACGACACATCCTGTTTTCCTTTCCTAGTGAAATTGCTCAACACTGGGGTTAATACTGAAGTGCAAGCCAGCCGAAACTACCTTTATAGGGTAGGCTCCATGGCAAAGATGTCTGACATAGTTACACCGGGTATGCATTTAACTTACAGTTGTAACGCTACGCCTTTTCTAAGCACAGCCTTTCAGTGAATCCATTCCAAGTGAAACATTTCTGACAACGGCATTTTCACAAGCAGCGTTACCCATCACTTCTCAGCTTGGTTTTCTCACCTTTGTGGTCCACAACTTCACTGTCCAGTCAAATGATGATGTGACAAAGAGATGGGAAAAGTCAATTGAGCCCACTGCCATGTGACAATTGATTCCTGTGACGGGTCCTTGGTGGCCTTCAAAAATTTCACCAATGCCGGCTTTACTGCAGGAGGAAGAGACATTTACATTCAGAGTGTGAGTTAACATCTGGTGTTTTAACATCATTTTCCTTTACTTTTAGAATCCTGTTTCCTTTTAAAGCTCCACTTAACCTGCAAAGCCCTCTCCCTTCAGCAAGGCCTTTGCCTGCAGTGGCTCACTGCTGCGGGCACACTTAGTGCTCAGGATCCAGCACAGGGAGACAGCTCCTTTTCCTTCTGAAGACCTGCATTACTGACTTCTACATATACTGTCTACTACTATAGCTTGAAATAACACGTATGTATAATTATAAAGTAATTAGAAATTATAATTATACTACATCTTCTACATCTGAGTACACTATTATTACAAGGAATAACCATTAAAATAAAAATGCAAAGATGCTAATGACATATCATTTGCAATTCTTTTTCTCTCAAATATTTAAAATAACTTTGCATAGCAGTCAGTCATGTCCCTAGGAAGCAAATCCTTTTTCACAAAATGTGAAAGGACTGCTCACAGGATCAGGTATTACAGTCATTATTTTAAACATGGGAAGGTGTGCATTTCACTGGAGTGAGGCTAGAACAGGAAGGAAAAGTACAACTCTGGGTAAGAAAGAACATGTGCAGTTTTGCTCTTCCTGTAAGCAAATGATGCCACATCAGTTGTCCTCCTCTTGTGAGGAACAAACCAGGCACATCTGAAAGATCAGAAGTGAGAAATGCCCTTGGGTGTGCTCCATCTATCCCAGCAGCCACAAACTAATTCAGACCAGCAGCCACCACACAGCCTATCACAATAATGCCTAAACAGACACAGTATTGCAATACTGTCAGCAGGGCAAAGCAAAACATATTTTTAAATAAAAATCATTTTGAAGAAAATATACGTAAAACCGTGACTGTACAGTATTAAGAATGTGTAATAGAAGCCTTACAATCTTAAACCACTGCTAAACCACTGTCAATGTGTATTTGGTCCCTGAAACAAGGACTGTGGTAACATACGAATCTGAAGACTACTGAAGTGGAAGGTCAGCTTTAGATCTATCAGTGAAATAGCCTGCTCTTTACAGAAGCCACTCAAGCATCCCAGAGGATGAAACTGCTACCAGAAGCTGAGAGCACACAAGCACCCTGCAGATCACTACAGCAAACACAAGGAATTGATCTCTCCAGAGGCCTGTGGTGAGAGTTCCTTGCTCTTAACTGCAGCCTTAGAAAGCTTACAGGGTGCAAAATAAGGAACTTGTTTAAATTATGGAAGTGAATTTGCCCTTTCCTCACTTTAGAAGTGGAGAGATCAGTGCTTAGCAACACAGCACTCAGACCCTTGTCATTAGGAAGGTGCATCTTACACTTGGAAAAACAGTATTTCAGCTATGGTTCCAAATGCTACTTGAAAATATTTGTCCCACTAAGCTTTTCCCAGGTCATTTTATCAAGTCTTGTACTAATGGCCTGCCTGGGCAAATCAGACAAGCTCTGCCCATGCATCGGTGCTTCATATGCTCTCCTTCTCACACACAGACATGTCTGTGGTGTCTTTTCTTTCCTATCTGCCTATGGAGACTGAAGATGAAGCTGAAGATGGTAAAAAATAAAGCAGATTACCATTTCTTACAAGTGGTTTAAGTTTGATTACCCTGCAACAAAACTGTCTCCTGGGGCCTGATACAACCTGCCCGGACACAGACATCTACTCCCCAGCCAGCACTCCAGACTTCCGTTATAATCACGGCTGAGAAAGGGGCATTTCCAAGGTGCCAGTCATCTCTTCTTCAAGTGGATGTCTGAAAAAGGCGAGAGAAGTCAAACCTGCCTGCTGTTACTGCTCCCCACTGACTGCACAGGGAGGTGGGCCAAGCACTGCAGTGCATGCAGTAACACATGTATGAAGCTGGGCAGCTCCCATGCTAGTCCTGTCCCAGCACAGATCCTGCTGATCCAAGGCAAAAAAACTAAACGCACTCCGCACACGTGGCTACCTCATGCCAGCACAGACAATGTTATAGAAGTACAAAAAGCTTAAAATCACCTTCCATGACGACAGGCTGTGTAGACTGTTCCTTCTTCACTGCCAACAACGAAGTTATTGACATCTCCGGTTGGGAAAGCCATTCCTGTAACCGCCACTGGTTTGGACTTGTTGTATACCAGCTCCATGCTCTCCTATCAAAACAGGTCTTTGTTATTACTCTGCAGCTGTCCTTTTGTTTGGCTTGTTTGGGTATTTTTTTTTGCTAATTCGTTTCTAAATGTTACACAGAGTAGTAAGAAAGGAAGAAGGAATCATCTGATCCAGTCATAAGATTTATGTTTCTGTGTTGGACAGTGCAAGAAGATGCAATGTCACAACCAGGATGCCCTGCTCCTGCCATCCCTGATGCTGTGTCACATGTTTCAGAGCGGCTGCAAGGCACTGGTCTCTGGAACATCATCTTAAATCAGGCAGAGATGGCAGGTGAGAATTTAAAATCTAATGGTGCAGAAACTAAAGGTAATGCCTTAATGGCTATACTTGCCAGCCCCAGGCGCTAATAAAAAATACCCTCCTACTTACAAACATTTTTTTAAGTCAGTTGTTTGTCAGGAAACACATGTAATATCACATGCACCTGAGGCATTTATCAGACAGTGACATTCATCTCTCTGCAGAACAAAATTGAGAAGACAGCATCATGTCACTACTGCTATTCTAAACATTGTTTTTCAGAGATTTTCTGAGCTAATCATAAATATTTTCTCCAGATTCCACCATCAAGCTACAAACCAGCAAGCATATTTTCCTTTTTATTTTCTAGCTATATTTCAGAGTAAATCAGCATACTCCTTTTTGTACATTTCAAATACAACCAGCACGAGCAGTTTGTGGTGGCTGCAAGATGCGTATGCTTTGAGCAGATTTTGCACAACCCTAAACTTTTTGGTTGTGCAGCCTAACTGGTGTAACCCAAGAATCCCACAGAGTGCCTGAATGATTTAGTAATTTTCATTTTCAGCTGTTTAAGTGTGTGTGCTTTCTACATTTAAATGCCTAAGCTGCTATTCTTCTAGGGCTAAAGATTATAGCATTTTTATCAGGAGGGATTTTTACTGTAGCTGAAGAAAGTGGGTGTCCCTGTGGGAGGAGAGGGCTGCAAATCCATAGAGAAATACTTCTGCATTATTTATATTTGTCTTTCACATACATTCGCTTCTATTAAAAAGGAAGAATAAGACCTGGAAAATGCATTGGCAGAGCACCTGTGGACCATATATTTCTATAAAAATCTTCTGGGGTGAGATCATTGTTTAGTGTCTTTAGGTATGGCCAGATACTGTGGTGGAATCTCCACCAGAGCCTACACCATGGCTGTACATGAGTGCTCTGGATCTGTGTCTTTGGAAAGTTTCAAACTAATGCACATCAACAATACTGCTCCTCTCAATGTAAAGCTACAGTGTGTAGCTTGACATCAAGCTCCATGCCCTTCTTTTCAAGACCGCTGTCAGCCAAGCACTAAATTTCAGTGTAACATGGGGCTTGTTCCCATTGTTGCTGAAAGCTAGTTTTGAATCTGGGAAATTCCATCTGAATGATGAAGTTCTGGAACTGAAATGTTCACAAATCTCTGCTTGAAAATTCAGTATTCCACTAGGTGAACACACAAGGATTTATCTTCTCTATGTTTAAGTGAGAAATGGGGCAGAGGATTCAGGTTCCTAAACACACACGTCTGGGCCATTTTAGATGCCTCTTCTTTTCCGGAACTGTAGTGGTTTCTCATAGTCCCATGACACAACTACCAGACCCATAATGTCTGAGAAGGAGCATGAGGAACGTGATCAAACTTTGAGTAGGGGATTAGATGGGATGACTTCCGGAAGCAGCTTATATCCTGAGATGTAAGTACAGTTCTGTACCCCAGAATATCTAAAGTGATATTTCACACTGGGATGGGATGAGTTGTCCTCTAGAAGCGCTGGTTTCTCTCTACATTAACTGTAAAAGGAACTCAAACGACTAGCTTGGACTTGACATGGACCTTTAGATGGCGAAGGAGGAGAAGAGTTCCACATCTTGTGTCAACACTGAAAAGCAAATGACTCAAGAGTAATTGCACATTAATGCATAATTAATGGATGATTAATGGAATCATTAAGAGCAGCTCCTACTCAGCATTTTCAAACAAGAGCAGATCCTATGATGTTTAACAAAAACACAAATAAAATATTTTTTCTAAGAAAAGAGTTGAACAAAAAACAGTAATACACTGGAACAGAAAATGTACAAATGTACTACTCTGAAAGATAACACTTAAGAGATAGTTTCCATCGGGCCTCTTCAGCGTCAGATTCTTTGTTTAGTTTCCATTATTATAATCACAAGGGGTTTGGACAATTTTCCTGGATTTCCTTTCATTTCTGATACAAAGCGGGGGTAGGAGGGGGAAGGGAAGACAATAGCAACAAACATTCCAGAGGGAGGAGTTAGCTCTAAAAATTCTGATTTACATTGTTTTTTTCTTTCTTTTAACTACTGAAAGCAGGCAACAAAGTAAGCTTTCAGACTTTGTGCCTTGGAAACCCACAGTGCCTAGGGTGTGTTCAGCAGCAGCGCAATCTAGTCCATATTTGTTAAACAACAGTGTAGAGTAAGTACAATTTATACCACAGGCAACTTCTGTAATTACCATGCTTTAAAATGGATTATTTCATTTTCACTTGAAACTGACCTATGTATTAACGTATTATAATAATTATATGATTTGTGGTAAAGGAAATGGGTTTTGGCTCTTAGCAGAGACTGCTGGAAGCAAGCTGTATTCTTTCAAGTGCATCCACTGGTTTTAGTTTGTATAAGATGTGAGGTTTTGGCTTTTAGGAGCTATGTTCCATTAAGCAGGTATCCTCCTTTACTGAAGGTGATTTTCTCCTGTATAGGTGAAAACAAACCCACCTGTGGAGTTGAGAGCATGTCCAGGCTCCAGGAGCACATTTTTCCATCCGTGGAGACAGTAATGAGATTGTGTGCATTCTGTGTTCCAACTACATTGACACAATACACCGGATGCTGGAAACACATTAACACTGGAAGTCAGAGAGACATTCTCACATCTTCAAAACACATTTCTAATATCTCATATCTTATTGTAAAGAATGACTAAGTTATCACATAATGTCTGGAAAATACAGGACCAGGCTTTTGCCATATAGGACTTTAACTTCTTTTTTAAATTTCAATTCTAAGAGGCATGTTACGGACATGGGAGTGTTTTCAAAGTTTCATTTTCCTCATCATAAAACAACTCAGCTGGGTAACACTGTGAAAATACTGAATTATGTGGATGAGATTACACCCACAGGGACATGTATCATTCTACTGATGGCTTTCA
This sequence comes from Numida meleagris, assembly GCF_002078875.1. Lineage (NCBI taxonomy): Eukaryota > Metazoa > Chordata > Aves > Galliformes > Numididae > Numida > Numida meleagris. The sequence goes on along the minus strand of NC_034410.1, from coordinate 23,808,804 downwards.
ACACTGAAAATAACGGGCAAATCATCCAAATGGAATCAAAAGGAAAACTTTATTGAAGAAAACAGCTGTGTAAAAATTGAACTCTTCTAGAGTTTGGCTTGCATGCTAAATATTTGCAAATGCACTTCAGCATAAAAATGAAAACTAGTCCGTCATTGTTCTCCAGTATTGGCCAATACACCTTTTTAGATTTGTCATTCTAATTGTGGAGTGACTAAATTCAAGGTGTTACACCTGGTTCCTCATAGTATGGTCAGTCCATGAAGGCTGAATTCCACTTAGCATGCAGTAATTAAACTTGGTCTGTTCATTTCCCCAGAAACCTGCTAACATTTTCAGCCTGAAGTGTCATCTGATATGTGATGGTGACATATGAGGGATGGTCCAAGTTCAGCAATTTTCACAGTGAATAATCAATCAGACTGAACAATGAGATTTAATTTTCTTTGACCACTACAAGTGATACTGCTTAATTAAGAGTAAGACATATACAGAAGTCAACCAAAGACAAACTGTAATTCCCTGCCTGTTGTACATATGAGACTTGTGTCTTTAAGAATAAAAAAAATGCTTTTCATGAATAATTTCCTTATTCAATGCAAATCAGGACACAACTTAGAAGAGATGCCTTACAGCTTCTAATCCAACTCTGTGTAGGGTTGGAAACCTAGCATTTTCTCCTATTGAAATGAATGACAGAATTGACAGTTATTTTACACTCCTTGATGATCCAGCTGCAGTTCACCTCTGTAGTCAGCAACAAAAGGCAGAGCTAGCACTGGCTATCTCTCAGGTTTAATACCACAGCACGCCCAATAAATGCCCCTGGCTCTAATTGCAAAAAGGGCGGCATCTGAACATACAGTGCATGTGCACAGCACGAAAGATGGACTCATCAGCAATTGCTCCCGAAATGGTGCTTTTGCTTAGAGGCCTCCTGTACACATCACAGAGCACTAAATTGCAAGGTCTACTCTGATGCTGATTTCTCTTTCTCACAAGACTGTCACAGGAGCTGTTTCCCCCCCGATCATCAGATGGACATCAGGTTATGTCTGGACTCCAGTCTGTCCCTAACATGTTTCTCATGCTATTACCCTCCTACAATGGACCTTCATGCTCCTTAGTGGTGAGCTGATTATCACACTGCTAAATATGATTAGCACACAGTGATGTGCAAAATAAACTCAGTCCTATTTTTTAATGGGTGCTTGACCTCCAGTGGGCCAGAGGGGTGAGGACAGAGGAGGCTGGGAGCTAATGCAGCCAGTGGGGTAGCTACAGTATTTAGGGGGAAGGCAGAGAGGCAGCCATGTCATTCCAGCAGCACCTCTGTGTGCCAGGTCTGGCTTTAATCAGGGTTGCCAACCATCAATTTCATGCACAATAAAACTCACAATAAAAAATGAAAAGACCTAAGGAAAATGGATGGAAAAGACAACCAACTGTACGCAACAGAAAGTCTAAACAGGCTCCTTCCTTTCAAAGAGTTGCTGCCAGCTTGCTTTTATTTATTTTGGAAATGAAATCATCATGCAAAAGGGTTTTGTCTTAATTAAAATTTCCTGTTGTCCCAAGTGCAGATGTGTGGTGGGTGTGAAAGGAAATTAATGAGTAAGCTGCGGGTAGAACTCTCTTTCCTTGTGAATCCAAGCAGCAATCAGTGAGACTAAACTTAAGGAAGGTTTAAGTTGGTGATGACAACATACTCTTTTTGTTTCAAATAAGCCAACTGAGAGAACAAAAAGAGAAAAATCCTTTTTTTTTTTTTTTTTTTGCATATGGCATAAATTCAAATTAAAAACTGACTATTCAACTCACTTACCTAGCAGTGCACAAAGTAATATTGCCACACTAGAGTTATCTTGACTTAAACCTTTCTCTTGACAGCAAGGATTCAAGCCAGCCTTTTGCAGCCAAGACTTCATTTACAGTTTAGGTAAGTGATTCATTAATATGAACAAAAAGTAAGTACTCTTTTATTGTAAGATCTGATCACTCTTTAAAAACATAATGCTTCCTCATGTTAGACTGTATAAACACTTATTTATACCAATCAACAACAGCACATAAAGTGCACATCCACAACAGAAAGTCATTTATTTTTATTTGTCAGAAGCAAAACATCATATATTGTTCCATACAATAAAACTATTTTAATATGTAATTCCAGGAGGTACAATTTTGTCTTAGACATCTTTGAATGTAAACAAATTACTTCCCATTAATCTTTTCTTTTCCACTAGATTTTGCGTCCCAGTTGTTCAATTTTCAGCGATAGTCAGTTTCTTGCCATTAGTTTTCTGGTCTACTACATCTCTAAATTGCACTTCCAGGAGAGACTGCTCCCTTTCATGCAGATTGAACACCATTACTGGTGATAAAATGAGCAAAAACATTAGGGAAATGAAAAGCAGAGTTGAAGCTGCAACCCATGGCACAGATCATTAGATTATTACATCAACATTCATGATAGTGGAAATTTAAGGCACAATATTTGTACTGCCTGGCCCACTAAGCATGTCTGTGCACACCTGTCATTTTTTAATACTGGCCATGTGCTGAATCTTCAATTCATATGACATGGCTTTTAGACATTGTCTTTTAACTCCAGGGATTATGTTGTCACAGTCAAATAAAAGCTGAACCTTGATCTGCAAATTCCAAAGATAAGAATCACAGAACTGTATATGCTGGAGGTGCAAATGACCAATCGTGTTGTCTGATCCCTCTTTCTGCTAGAACAAGATTAGTATCTTTCAGACTGCTTTGTGTAGCTCAGTTTCTTACGTTTCAGGAAATTTTGCAAATTTTTTCTGTATTCTTATTTTATTACATTTTTCTTCTAAGTGTCTGTTTTCCACTTTCCACTCAGGAATGGCCCCAAGCTCAGTCCCAAGACGAGATACCATTACCACCCACAGAGTAAACCTTCCAGCTCATATGAAGAGGCTATCTAAACCCAAAGTCTCCAGGAGGAATGCTCAAGGATGCTCAGCATCTCAGAGCAGGGTGGAGCGAAGGTCAGCCCTATCACAGATTGTAGGCAATCCAGGCTTGTCTCTTCCTCTAGCACAGTATGGGTACTTTGCAATGTAAGAACATCTTCTACCACAGACATAATCTTTAGAGTATGGAGAAACTCTCTTCCTTCTCAAATACTTTGTATTGCTCTATCTCCTAGAGCCTGTGCAATCACCAAAGCCCTGTGCAATCATCATTATATCTGCAGATATCTTTGTGTGTCATCAAAATGCATTTCCATAGCATTCTGTTGAAACAAACTGCCCCTCACTCTGCTCGATGATCTTGTCTGGAGCAGAAGGCCACTAAAGGGATTTGTATATTTCTCTGCTGTAAAACAGAAGCAGTTGCCCCACACTCTTCAAAAGCGCAAGTGTGTACTCAGCAGAACCTAGTTAGATCACTGTAGGTGCCTAATCTGTTTCAAGAGACAAACTCTTGCACAAGTAGTCAACAATAAATGATTCAAATTGCCTGCATATTTGACTGACAGACACACAGTCCCTACAGTAACCTGACTCTCTTGTACAGGCAATGAAGAGCAAGAATCACATAGGTGCCTCACTTGAGTGTTTTAACTGCTCCTCTTGTCTTCCTCATTAAGAAGGACAGTCTCCTGACCTGACCATATGAAGTGTAATGGCTTAACACAGGAGGTGGTTGTACACCTCTGTCATCTGCTTCTCCCCTTTCAAGGGCCACACTTATGTTTTCATCTGTGTAGCAACCAGCACTGTAGACACGACTAGACAGCTTCACTTCTCTGCTGTTTCCTCTAAGGAAGGGAAGAGGTGATTTTTATCCTTACCGTGTGAGCAGCAGCAGATAAGGGAGTTCTCTGAACAGGAGTTCGTCTGTGGCTGCGATTATCCCACAAGACAATTTGGCCAGAGTATGTTCCACCAACAACCAGGTTCGGGTGAAAGCGGGCAAAACAGACAGACATCACAGAGGACTGGAGTAAAGCAGGTAGAGAAGAAGAGAGAGGGGTTAGTTTCATCAGTCATGTTCAGTTTTCCTCCTGCTGCAGTTAGCATTTTGAATTTTAGAATCAGTGCGTGACTCCTATTCACGTTCCTTGCACATCAGTAATTCTGCTAAAGTCAATAGGACACATGCAAGGAGCTGATTCTGATCCTAAAATGTGTGTGTAATTCCATTGGTCCTAAGGAAAATATGAACCATAAGATAAGTCTTAGTACGACGCTAAGAACCTCTCCATGACAATGATGTGGAAGCGCTTCATTTCCTTTTCAAAAATTAGAACTTCAAGCAACCAGTCATCAATCCAACAGAGGCTCCTGGCTCACTACTTCCTAGCAGGAATACTGCTTCCCATATTGCTCTTCTAACTCTCCAGAAATTTCAGATGAGTTTGTGAGAGGCCATCCAAAGTGTGCCTCAAGGTGTGCTTCCTTGAGAACGTTGGCTGATAAACAGTGTCTTGGTGGATCAATGACTGACTTCCCTGCTACAGAAAAGTCTTTTTCTAATAGCAGAGGGACTCACACTTTCCTTTACATAGTTTGAGCAGAAGCGAGTTCTTCATCTTTGTAATGCCAGCTGGGTTGTGTTTGTACATTTTCTTTAAACTGGGGATGCTGAGGAGCCAGACTGGTGCAACACTTGCCTCGGCCATCTGGGAGAGTGCTCCACAGGCCGGCATGGAGATGAGTATCTGTTCCAATTGCCTTCTTTAAGTCTCTTTAAAATAACATACAACATCTGAAGTCCTCAAGGGATCAATCCCCAGAACCTTCAATTGCCAATGAGCTACAGCCAAGAGCAACAATCTGTAACTCCTTCAGGTCCTCCATTCTCTTTTCAAGGAATTCTTTCCCATTTTTATGTAATTGATCCTGGATGTTTTCTCTGTTTTATGCAAATTGGAAAGCAAAAGTTACAGTATTCATATAATTTCCTGAGAATTCACATACTAATAAAGGCAGTTTGCAAATAGAAGCAAAAGTCATTTTTCCATGGGCAGTTTTAGTGATGCTTATGAACCACAGAGCAAGACTTTAACTTCTATGGCAACTGCAGAAAGTTAACTTTGTTGTTACTGGGCATATTCTTCAAATCTCATTTTCTGATCATTTCCAACCAGTTTTGGTAACAAATCTTTGTTATAATTTAATGACTGGACCTTTTGAAGTGGTGATATTCCTATATGTAAATCCATTTAATTCAGTGACAAAGTGTTAACTATATTAATATATTTCAGCTGCATAAAAAAACACTGCAGGCATTTAAGTAAACTTTGTTGAACTGAGAATACAGGAGCTGCCAAACTGAACTAGACCCAGTGTCTACCTAGCTGAGGATTCTGTCTCTGGCAGGGGTGCATGGAGTTCTAAAAACTTTGACGTGGGCAGATGTGTGGTCATCTTGCCTTACTATGCCTTCTCATGATTTCTAGCAGCTAGAGACTGGCTTCAGTTCCTACACCAGAGATTAAATACCCTCTCCAATAGGATTGGAATTAATTATGCCAACTCTTGATGTTTATAACTAGGTTAATAAGAATAAAGGAAAATGTGCTGTTTAAATAGCTCTTACTGAATTCATGTGGCTGGCTGATATCCGTTGTTTCAAGCCAGATTTTTTGCTAAAATAACCTAGTAGAAATACTTACATCACACAGCAATATATTCAGTCCTGTGTTTTTGACCAATAAGGCCAAAAATAATAAAACTGCCAGGATGATGAAATAAGTTGCTACTACCTTTTTCTGTCCTATTCTCTCTGAATTTTCAGGGGTATTCATTTGGCATCTCCGATCCCTTTCTCTACTAAAGCTTTTCATACATTTATCTGATGTTATATGGCCTAGTAGCTAGTGACCAGATGATTCATGTATATAATTGTCTATTTCAGCCCTTATCTATCTAGGCACCTAAGCACAGTAATTGCACTATGGTCAGTCGTAAGAATGCTAGGTCCCAAGCATCATTTCCAAAGGACGCATTAGCTTTATAGATAAGGAAAAAAAAAACACCTTTGGGTAACAGTACTTTGGTACTGCGAAGAGATTTAAAACTTAGCTACAACACAGCTGCCATCCGGTTGCCACAGATCCCCCATACGTTATAATTAAAATGACCCTACAGCACATGTTCTACATTTTATCTCTTTGTTTAATGGCTTCATGAGTTGTTTTAATCAACCCTACTCATTCCTTATAACTAAACTGACAGATACTCTTACATGAAGTCAAATACCCAGATGATTTTAAAATAGTACAGCTACACCGCTGTGTACACCCCACAGCAGCTACAAGGCTCCATATGTATTTTAAGAAACCCCAATTCAAACAGTCATTCCACAACAAAGTTCTCAGTTTGTCTGAAACAAACTTGGGAGACTCTGAAGCTGGGCGAAGAAGCCAAGCGGACAGTGTATTTTTAAATGCCATGTTTTCATGGTTAGAATGTTTTTGAATTCAGAATCCCAGAATACAGCTGAATGGTCAGGATATAAACTGCTAAAGTGTGTTTTTCATAAAGTTCAAAAATAACCTACAGACATGACATGGACTTGAGCCCTCTGCACTGCTCCTAGTTTTTTGTGTCGTTCCAAAGTAACTTGCATTTTTCAACTGATGAAATATTCACATTCTTTTAATTATGTCAATATTATTTTTCTACTGAGGAAAAACTTCTGTAAAATATTCAGAATTTAACAATTTCAGGACTCCTCTCCGTTGCACTTAATAAAGTGATTATTTTCTTAAAGTTAATGTCAGTACTCAGATGAGTAAGGGTTGTCAGATCCAGCCCATTCATTTAAGAACTTTAAAAGCATTAATTTCTTAGCCTTAATGGGAGAGAGTGGCAGACAGGTCTCCAGTCTGTCTGAACAGCTCTGTGCTCAAGGAGAGCAGCAGAAACCATTCCCCGTAAGCCTCTTCTGCCTCCGGGCTGCATCTTGGTTGCAGATTCAAGTAGTCTTGCTCCCTTAAAACAGAGTTTTGACATTGACTTCAAAGGGGCAGGAACCAGCACATGATTGGGTTTTAAAATAATTGCGTATCCTTCTTTGTGCTTCTCCCGCATCTTTCTAGGGAAATCTCACAGCACTTTCCAGTAATGACGGTAAAGTTTCCCAGTTTTTCCACTGGGTATATTTTACCTGCTCTATGCACAGAGGACAGAAGCGGCTAGTTTCACAGTATATGGCCACAATGCATAGATAAATTTCATGTCAGAAGGAAATTTCCTGGGGAGTTGTGTGCCCACAGTGTAAAAGCAGCATGTAGAATAGGGGCGACCAATGTCATCTTTTCCCGGGCACCACAGAACACCTATGTCTGCAAGCTGTCAGCACCCTTAGAAGACAAGCAACCCCCAGTACTTGGTCACCTGCATTTTTCCGAATTCTCTGCGCAGTGAATCACTTCATGGTTTGCCTCAGCTTAGTGCTCTGGTGTTTTCTCCCTCTATGCAGATATGGTTTACTTGACTTAGTTTTCTCTGTTTCTCCTCAGCTTTCTGGCACTTCTGGCCTTGTGATCTCCCACCCAGATTTTCCACTCCTTTATCTTCATGATGGGTGCCACTATGCTGGTGCTGCTGTCTGTCCCAGAGATGACCAACTCTCAAGCCACCTAACAAGTGAGTGCCCATGTGTGCTCTGTCTGTCCCAGAGATGACCAACTCTCAAGCCACCTAACAAGTGAGTCTCAGGTGAGAGCAGTGCCTAGGCAAAAGGAAGTGAGGCCCAGGCTGATAAACTTGAGATTTCTGCCTAGCAAGCAGACGATCTCACTCCCCAAGTGCTCAAGCTTCTACTCTTGGCTGTAACACTGAGCTTTGAAAACGTAATTTCAGAAACAAAGCACAACATGGCTCTGCTCTTGTCTCGGCAAAGAGAAAAATAAGTGTTGTCCAGTCCTTCAAGACGCCTGCAGTTCTGAGGACCTGTGCTCATGGCTTTCTTGCCCTGCATGGAAAGAATTGCTGTAGAGGGGACAGGGTAGTGGCTTTGTTCACCACCGCCATCACCCCCTCCCTCCATGCCAATGCATCCAATTCAAACAGGCCCCAAGCCCTCTTCAAGTGGTTGGCAGTGCTGTTTTTTATTTTAGAAGCTTAATCCAGCCCAGATTTGGATTAATGATGGCATATCCCTTCAACCACAGATACACATGCTTAGGACAGACACTCATTTAGATTTTCCTTACTGAGAAGCCTGACCTCAGTACCCACATCTGATGTGTGCAAGGCCCCAGAGACTCAGCTGTCTGTGCTCATGTCCATAGATTCAGATGGCACTCTGCCCAGCCACCAGTTGAACAAGTTCACAAAGACCTGGGTGCTAAACAATAATGACTTTAAATAGCCAACAACTACTGCATTCAGCGAGACCTCTTCTGCAGGAAACCACCCCCGTAGGCAGCATTGCCATACTGGTGCCATATGCCTGCACTTGACACCAGATGGATCTCCAAATAATACTTTGTCAGTGGGAAGAAGTGATCTGAGGAGTTCACAGGCATTTGTAGCCTCCAAAATACTAGGTTACACTACAGCAGGCACTCAGGAAGCTCCTGTGTATATTTTCTAGCTGAGCAAACACGTGTGAAAGAGAACTGAGACAGTAAATAAAATCCTTTTTTCTTATCACACCAAGGGCTGAGAATCAGCATGGAAAAGCAGAGTTATCAGATCAGAATACTGGTTCCACTTGTCAACTTTGCCCTGGCTGCTGAGATACATGATTTGTACACTGGTATACAGACTATGTTCCTTCCAAGCATCTTGTTTATTTTTAACATTAGCAGATATAATTCTGGATACTTCTGTTTCACATAAATGTCTAAGTATAATTAATAGTTATGAGATAGTAAGTAAATAGCAGAGAGTGTAACAACAAAAATACAATTGTTTTTCTCAATTAAGTTTGAAATGGTACCTAAAACATTATTTCTGTGTATGGAAACCTTCAGCAAAAATGTCAGCCCTAAACTGTAAAGCCCTTAAACTATAAGACATTCTGTATTATTTCCCTATTATTTCCTATTCAACTATGAAATAGCATCTGAAAGATTTTGTGCAAGAGATTCTCTGTGGTACCATACAAAATTCAGCTTCTACTGAAAATAAAATAAAAGCAGTTGACATCCCTCACATATTAAAAATAAATAAATAAAACGAAAGAAACACTTCTTGAAACCAAATGTCAAAATCCTGTTTAATTAAAAAAAGGAAGTTTATACTTGGTTATGGTGTGTGCTGACATCTATCCCTTTGATTTACAAGAGTATGGACTGGAAAGAACAGATTGCTTTATTCAAGGGAAAGAAAGGAGGGAGGGGGGCCCAGTGTGACAGGAAAGAGTGTAGGCTGTATTAACTTCAGTGCTTGTTAAAACATGAAGGATTAATGGTAGAAAGGGAGGGAAGAATTGTGAATGTCTCCAGCTTAGGATCTTCAAAAATGTTTGGGGATTCTAAGAATGTCTCACCCGACCACATGAAAGCTTCACAGAGAGACGCAGCCACACGACTGCTCTAAATCCAAAGCTGGTATTGCTCCACTTATGCCATCAAACCGATGGAGCTGAAATGTAGCCACAAATTAAATTTATTTTATTGAAAAAGTACTAAGTCCTTAAAAAGAAGGAAAAGTGTATGTCAGGAAACACAGCTCCTTCTTAGCTGAGTTTACAGCGTAGGTAAGTCTGACATCTAACCTCAGAGCTGACATCTGAGCACTGCGGCAGAGTAAGAGCACTCTGCCCAAGTCTGCAGGAAGGCAGCATCCAGCCTCATGCTTGCCTTTAAGCAGGGCAGAAAGCTGAACCATTTACTTTCATCTCTGTAACTGCAAGTTCAGTCCGTGTCACTACAAGAATAAAATGGTTAGAAGAAAGTCCACAAGCTTCCTTGCCAAAAAGGAAACTCTCCTTCGGCTCTTTTGGAAAGTATATTTGTTAACACTATTCATTCAGTGGTGTTGTGATGACTCAGAAAAGCAGCAAAACTGTTTTCTGTATTGAAAATGTAGATAAGCATGATGCTTACCAAATGTGATTTGGGGAGATTCTGCCTGTGTTTTTCCCTGACTATAGGAACAGATCAGTTTGGAAATCCTGAATGACTACAGACATGCAGGCCTGAGAACACAGTCATTGCAGAATATCATTCTTCATTTGACTGAGGATAAAAGAATTAAAGCCTGGAGAAATAAGGAGCCATTTCATAACAACAGCACATCAACATAAAGTTTTCTTTCTACCCACTGCTTACGTGCTAAGTACCCAAATTTGTGAGTTTTCTCTGACTTGAACCTGTCTGCCTATCAAATTGCAGGGTAAAATCCTTAGCGTCTGCATGCCTGCACATTAAATAACGAAAAAAGCACTTCCTTGGGTTGCCTGTTTCATTTAGATCATGATATTCTGACTATTAATTATTTTGATGAAAATATTCACAAGCCTTAAGTGAAAGATCTGTGATTGCTTTGTTAGGATAAATTTGTAACAAATTTCTTTCAAAGTCATCCCAACCTAGTTAAGGTCTCTAGGATCTACCACATAATAACATTACATGAAAAAATTTTCTTAGCACACAGGTCCAAAATGCCATTTGCAAAGAAGTAGATCTTACACTAAAGAATGTTCAATTCCTGAAAATACTGGACTGGTAGCAGAATTTTCCTAACAACGATGAGAAATTCTTTAGAAATAAGTAATCACGTACGTGAGACAAACAGAACAGAAATGTTCATACCATGGGAAATGCCAGGAGATTTTAAAAATTAAAATCTTTGCTAAGTTGCAGCTTGAATAATTTTCTAGCAAGGAAAACTCCTTAACGTTCTGCATACATATATTGTTACTCACTTTGACATTTGTTTGAAAAAGCATTTCAGACACAAAAGGTGTCCATCCACTTACCAGCTGGTTGGTGAGACAAAGGTACTTACATGGTGCAAAGTGCACCATGTATCCTGCTGGTTTTCCTTTCAACAGTAAGTAAGGTCAATTGCAATTGCCAGTCCTCTTTTCTTTTATCAGTAAAGGGCTTATTGGACAAGATGCTGAATATTATTCACACATTATAGAATAGGCTGCCCAGGGAGGTGGTGGAGTCACCATCCTTGGAGGTGTTCAAGAAGCATGAAAATACTGCACTGGGGGACATAGTTTAGTGGGCAGTATTGGTGGTAGGTGGACAGCTGGACAAGATGATCCTAGAAGCCTTTTCCAACATTACTGATTCTATGATTCTATGACTAAGGAACTGTTTAACACAAATAGCTACCCTACAACCAATCCATGAACTCCACATCTCTCTAGTGTGATCACCCTCCCATGGATGTGTCAATGAAATCTGTGTGTTAGTTTAGTTGGGTTTGGATTTCATCTGGGTTCAGAAAATCAGTAAAATAAGTTATAATGAACTGTCTGCAGTAATCCATAAAGGGACAATAACTGAAGAGAAACAAAACATTATACGTTCCATTTTTCAACTCCATTGAAACGCTTAATTCTCCATTCCCTTCAGAGTTTAAATAAATATGCTTAAGGACATGATTTTTGCAGAATGTTATGAACAGTTCTATTAAGGCACCAGCAACTACTGTAGCAAATACTCCTAATGCTATGCACTGCCTTGAAAACTATATCCTATGCACAGTATGTTGTGTGTATATTAAATCTACTGTAAGTACATGCTGATAATATAATAAGGAAAGAAAATGGATACTTCCCAGATCCTTTTTCATTCTCTTTAGAACTTCTTTTGGCAAGAAGGGCAACAGTTGCAACATTCAGTGCCAGAAGGTTCTGAAAAAGGCAGTGTGTTTAGTATAGGACAAGTTTTCAAAAGCCATCTCCATCTGCATAGCCTTAAAGGATGGTTTATATTTCCATGCATTATTATTCATCTGTGCGAATGGCAAAATAGAGATGATAAAAAAAGAGTCCATTGTAAAAAAAGAAAAAAAGAAAGAGTTCAGTTCAGCATGTTTTGGTCAATATTCATCATCATAGCCCTTTGCATTCCTAGAAGCTTTGTAGTGGGACAGTATTTTAAATACTACAAAATGAAAGAGAAGGCTTAAGAAGCACATGAACATAGTTTTCCTGGCATCCTGTTGTCTTGCAGACATCTATGTACCAGAATGCCCATTTCCAGAAATTCCAGTAGCTAAAAATTAGGTGTCTCTGGATAACTGTCAGCTATTCCTGTGCTTTTCCATTAGCATAATCTCAGGGGCATGGATGTCTTAAGTAGGTTAGATTCAGCTCTATGTTGTCACTGTTTTGCCTAAAGAACACCTTATTTGCTCACATAACTTGTTCAAGTCCACCCCTATGCCTACCCCTCAGAATGGATAAAGACACTTTAAACATCTTCCAACATCTGGCCTACAGTAATTTTTATTAAAATTAAAAAAAAAAAATACAAAATGCAAAGGTGCCCACCAGTCTTCCAGGGGACCAGACTGCATCTTAAGTCACTGACCTCTCATACAACTGTAGCAAAGAAGACTGCTCTTGATGTCTGTCACCTCATACCTTAATGTATTCTGGACTCTAATCACAGAGAAAGCAAAACAAACGATCACTTGATGGCAAGTTCTGGAAATACCAGAGTTGGGCTTTACAGAGCATGCAGAGACAGCAAATTCCAGCCACAGAGAACAGGAATAGAAACATGAGTTGTTTGTGAGCTGTGATGTCAACTTGGTGTTTCTATGGCAGCAGTTCCCCAAACCATGCATTTGTTCAATCAAACTTTGTGCAGCCAGAGATGAATTAGAAGCCAGCACAAGTGCTGCAAGAACAATTATCTACAACTCAGCCTGTGAAGCTGGGCATCGTAGTCACAGCTGCTTATAAGAGAGTTGCAAATTAATCTGAAGTGTAGCACTCAGTCTGACTGCTCTCCCCGCCCTCAATAATGCACAGGTCACGAGCATGGTCAGAGGGTTGAACGTATTAGACTAAGAAAACTTCAGAGCCCCAGCTGAGGAAATAAGTTTGCTTAAGTCCATCCTGTATCAGAAGGATGTTTATTCATGAAAATAATTGTAGACAACACTTCAAATCTCTTGTGACTTCAGTGACTCAAGAGCCCACTCATAGCTAAGCAAATTGGTAAGTGCTTTCCTAAACAGCCTTTCTTGATTAAGGACTTCAGAGAACCACTGACCTCCTTTCAGAAGGAAGGAAGGAGGCCCTCACATTCAGCTGATTCTAGAAGAATCTGTAGAATTAGAGACAGTCAAGGCCCAGCTGACTTCTGCACAATGTCAGTTACATGGAAGGGAAAGGGAGCATAAAACATCAGAGACAGAATCACTTGACTGCAAAGGCTGGAGGGCATCTCTGGAAATTGTCTAGCCCAACCCCTTGCTCAGAGCAGGGTCACCTAGTGCAGGTTGCTCAGACTTTGGGTGAATGGAGACTCCATGACCTCTCCAGGCAACCTGTGCCAGTGCTCAGTCAACCTCACAGTAAAGGAGCTTTTTCTTAACACAGATTCCTTTATTTTGAGTTGTGCCTTCGGCCTCTTGTTCTGTCACTGGGCACCACTGAAAACAGACATCTTCTTTACTCCCCCATCAGATACACAAATGGAGTGAGGAGCAAGCCTTCCTTTCCCCAGCTCTCTCAGCTTCTCCTCACAGCAGAGATACTCCAGTCCCTTCATCATCTTAATGGCCATCCACTGGACTCACTCCAGTGTGTCCATGTCTCTCTTGCTCTGGGGAGCCAAAAACTGAACAAATTTCTATTTACCAGACCCTTCTTACTCATTAAGGAGACTACAAGTCTTTGACTGAGTAGAGCTTTGCCTGACCCTGGATAAAACTATGAGGTAACTTCAGCAGGAAGTCCTAAGGGAGCAAAGGGTCAATGTTATATCTTATATACTTGTTCCTAAGCAATTGGCATTTTGTACTCTGTAGTCTGTGTCACTTGGGCAAACTTCTATCAGTTCACTGTCAAAATAATTACAGTAATCTCTTCTTATCTTTTTGATTTAATTGTAGCTTCTAGTGAAGACTGACAGGCTATTATGTTTGCCCAAATCCATCACTTTCACTTTTGTATCATTTATAAGTAGTGTCACTACATAATTGGAAATAATTGAAAATTAATTAAACATTGCACATAGATATGAGGATTGAGAGACGGAGAGGCGCAAATAAACAGCTATCTAGTAGAAATGCAGAACTATAGGAAAGTCTGTATTTAAGAATCAATTCAAGAACAGCTGCTTTTGCACTCTCTCATACGGTATATTACTGTACCAATTCTGATATGAGTATGGCTCTGCAGCCATAGAGCATTAGGAAGCAGCTAAGGCCACGCAGAAATACAAGACTACTTCCCATTACACTCCCTATTTGTAATAACTCTTTCTCCATACAAACCTTAGTTTCCTGAAATTTCACATCTCACTTTGTTCACATGCAAGGTCCTGCTAGTTGGCTGAACCATATAATGAATCACAAAAATTACTTCACACAGGCACTTATTACTAAGAAAGGTTCACTTTTTATAATCGTTGTAGCGACAGCAAATATAGCATCGTTATGCAGAGTAGTGTTTGTACAGGAAGAATTGTTACAGGGGCTGACAGAGACTGCCCTTTTTGCCAGTTTCCAGAAGACTCTCTACCCCACATGAAAAGTCTTCCAAGGATAATATCAGTGTCTCAGGCAGTCAGCACGTGCTTCTACTTTCCCTTTGTGGGAAGCATGGAGTGTTAATCATCATTAAATCAATGTTGCCCGAATACAAAAGTTCTTTTCAGGGAACTACTTGTCAGTCACCCAGCCATGGGGGCAGAGGGTGGAAAGCTTGATTTTAGACCTAAGGCAGAGGACAGTCAAATCCCAGGCTGTAATGATGGATTCGTTGGTTTGTGGGGCCTTTTACAGCACTTTAGAAGAGTAACTGTTTTATATTTTGTGCCAGGTAACACAGAAAGAGGCTTCACTCCTCACACAGCGCTCCCACAGAGACAAGAATCATGAGGTGAAATAATTTTCTTGAATTTGGACCAAATGTACTCTCCATTGCAAGTAGCTTGCACTGAGAACAGTTGCAGAACCCAAATAGAAAAGTCATGCCTACGGCTGTTTATCTATCATTTTCAGTGCCAATGGGGAATTGCATGTTATTTAATATCCTTTATGAAAAAAACATTCTGTGGAAGGATCCCTATGACTTACTGACTTCCCATCTGATTCTGTATTTCTTGTGCACTCCAAACCCTTTTAACGCTGGGAGTTTCAGATATACAAGAAAAACTTTAAAATGTAATGCTCACATCAACAAAGGAAAGTAATGTTCTATTTTCCTTCCTTCCTCTCTTCTTCTTAAAATATTTTATGCTAGGTCATGTTGAAATGTAACCATGTCAACAACTACTAACCTATAAAAAACCTTCAGGAACAATTGCAGGAATTTGGTGATATTTTTTGCCCGTGATTTTGGGATAGTAAGACAAATTTGCACTTTTTATCAACAGAGTTTTTCAAAATTTAAGTGGGACGAATAATGTAGTGTGTTTGTAAGTATCAATAATCTAAGCCATCTGCAAAGGAATGGTTTTGGAAAGGCATCTCTTCCAGGACACTGTGGATTTTGTCACTGCTTGAGGTTTTGGCAAATCATTAATATCACTACAATTTTCTCTTATGAAATGCAGTTTTTGACTGAGATATTTTTTTTCTTCCTTAGCTAGCTAAAGTTTAAAAATACAGCATGTCTAACTCTGCAAATTCAAAGGTTAAGTTTTCTGCAAATTGCATCATATTTGAATATTGCATATTAGATGCCAGTAATTCAGAAATGTGCATAGGTTGCTCTGAAAGTAATGCCTCCTATTTGTTTCCATGGAAACTACAACAGATTCCACAAGCACAATAACACCGTTTTATAGAGCAAAATCTCAGCCACAAATCGCTATTTTTCAACATAGTCACCACCATTAGCTATGCATTTTCACCAGTGATAAAAAAGAGCCTGCATACCACTCGTAAAAATCTGCACCTGTCGTATCAAGATTGGCCAACACATTCTTTATATTGGATCTGAAAGGAAGAATGCATGAACTTCAAGAAAAGGAACAGTATATTTAAGTACAGATACATTACAAATCACTGTTTTAAAATATACCAAAAGCATAACGCTATAGATAGTAGTGGCAGCATATAATTTAAGTGTATGACACTCTATTCTCTCCAAAAAAGACTAGAAGCAGGAACTGCCTAAAATCTACAAAAAAAAAAAAAAAAAGTGTAATTTCCTAATTGTTTGATTCATAATTAAAATCTTAGTTTCAAATGAGGAAGACAATCTATGGCAAGTATTCTGCTAAGCACGGGAACATTCTGATGCTAGCAGACATTCTATGCATAAACAGTTCTCACGTAATTCAGAATGTTAATTACTAATCGGGAAATTGCACCCACCTTTTGTATGAGCAGTCATTTCACAGATCGATGGGATATGGCATACAATTATGCTGTTATAATGTACACCTCAGCTTTGATGGGAGTGTTGCTTTTCAGGGTTATGCACAAGATAACAATAGATCAAAGTCATCATGGAAAAAAACTCAGCTTTGCTAAGGGGTAGGAAAGAAAAAGGTGAATTCCAGGAAATGCACACAACTCTCTGCATCCAGTTCACATCCCTTCTGTCTAGACACCTATGCTTATCTTCTCTTCACCGTTACTATGAAAAATATCATGATTTGGTTTTGTGTGAAAATAGTCAGTTTTAGGAGAGATTCGGATTGAAAGGCTATGAGGAAAACATGGCATACTTTTTCTTGAGCTGCCACTAGCGGCCACATTAACAGCTGTGGCATTTTAGCAATAAAGCAGGAAGGGGCTTTTGTTACTGGTGATCTCAGGACTGGATAAGACACTGTGGCACCCAAACCAGAACATACATTTACACATTTCCAATGCCTTTTTTTGTCCTCCTCCAGTGATGACTCTGAGCTCAGTAGTATCCAAGAAACTATCCCTTGTACATCTGGTCCTTTGTCCCCTCTACATCACTGCTGAAGGCAGCTCACCTAGGAGCGTGAAAAGTATTTTTCAAAGTCTACATTCATCTTCTGGATGCGTGGGTGTAACTTCTACTGACTCACACACAATCTCTCCACAAGTCCTGGAGCAGTAATCTTAGGCCAAACAATACTTATTTTTAATTGCCAAAGGCTAGAAGTGGTGCAAACACCAGTCAGCTGAGAACAGGAGGAAGAGTGTAAAAACAAAGTCTAAGAGGAAAGACATGGGCTCTTGCTTACTGAAATCCTCATAGCACAAGACATGCTCTGTGTTCCTGTTGGGACAAACACGACAGGACAGTGAAAAAAAAAAAAGAGTTTTAAAATAAGAACAAGAATAAATGTATCCTTCTGTCACTAGCCATAGTTGAAACTTCTCTCTCCTAGTAGCATAGTTAGAAATTCCCCCAAATTTAAATGCAAAACTGTGCACCTATGCATCTCCATGGATCATGACAGTGTGCAAATGACTACATAAACACAAGTGTAGTACCAGCACTGTGTCCTGTGGAACAGGCAAAGAAGAGCTCTACTCAGCTCTACAAAGATCATCTTACCAATGGTGCACAAAGGAAAGAAACAGGAATGAAAACAAAACAATCTTTAGGTCTATGAAGAAGCCTGGTTCCATTTTCCAGCGTTTGGATATGTATTACAGAAATTCTCCAACAAATTTGGGTCCTTGGGCCCCAGAGCATTTCCAGTATGAGAGTTGCCTCAGCATCTTCACAATCAGACATTCAAGGGTCCACTTACCAGAGAACTTCATGTTTAGGATCACAAGATAATTCAGGTTAAATAAGACCTCAGGAGATCTCCAGTCCAACCTCCTGCTCAAAGCAGGGACAACTGTAAGATTAGACCAAGCTGCTTAGGGCTTCTTCCAGCCTGTCTCAAAATGACAACAGTGGGGGCTGCAAAACCTCTCTGGACAGCCTGCTTCAATGCTTGACTGCCCTCATGGGGCAAAAGTTTTCCCTTAAATGGAGTCTGAACCTCTATTTTATTTCTCATTCTCCTAATGCGCACCAAATTGCAGTGGTAATTCATCAAACCTAGCTCTCCTCTGTAGACCTTTTCTGGGGGAAAATTTGCAGCCTTCTCAGAGCCATATGTCTTTGAGATTTGAAGCATTTTAAGGACAGATCACATGTGCCCTCTCCCACTAGAAACTGAGGAACTGTGCAGATCATCTCTGGGGCTGGAAACGCTGCAGGTTTTCTTTGGCTTGCTTGATTTTACTTGGGAAACTCTGGAAAGCTTGAAGGAAGGCTTAGGGTCCATCTATTCTTCTGACTCTGAAGAACTGAATCCTACGTGAAACTTAGCAGGAACAAAATGAGGAAGTCCTTGTGGAAAAACACCAATTATCACCAAAAATTGCTTATTTTTTTCAAGAATTCCAGGTATACTTTCTTGACAACTACATTTTTTGTAATACTTCTGTTACTTCAAAGTTGTGGAGGGACTGACCTCTGGTTTGGCCTCCAGAGTGACGGAAACTCAAGGACAAGAGCAAAAGGAGGATATTAGTCATATATGCTGTTACTGCAGCCTTATCCATACATGAGTCTCATGGATTTGGGCACTCAGCACCTTTAGGAGGCAGGCTGCTGGAGCAAAAAGTACATCTGAAGGAATTTAGGTTGATTTTGAAAGGGCAGACAACAACAAAGAAACCAAATCAGGAAAAAAAAAAAAAGGCAACTCCAGCCAATATCTGCCACTAAATACAGCCCTTCACTTACCTCAGTGCATCTAATTCTGAGATGCACATTTCTGACTCCATCCATTCAGCTGAAAACGGAAAGACCACACTAGCATAAGCAATGAAGAGTGGTCAAACACATAACTTAATGACAGTGTATAGAAGCCACTACAAAAAAGATAGGGGAGAATGAAACATTTTGCGGTGCGGTTGAGTGGCTGATTTCTGTACCCAATCCACCAATATTTTCCAAGTATGGACAGCTTTTCTTGAAATTAAAATAGAAAACACAAGCCCCATATCCCACAAAATAATTAAAAAAAAAACCTGACAGTTTAGCAACAAGATGGAACCAACCAAGCAAATCTGACTGCATGGCATTTTAGGAAAAGGACAGAAATAGCTGCAGCTATTAAAAGTGATAAACTGCCGAAATCTTTTTGTGATTATGCTAGAAGTCAATCTGACTTCTTGAGAGAACTCATAAATGCTTACTGCTTTCTCAAATGAAAAAGCTACTTCACATATGCTCTCCTTCCTTAAAAATAAACTCCATGGAGTTACTTCTAAGTGTCAGCTTTGTACTTTCCACTGCCTTTTTGAGACATTTGGAAGGAGGAAATTAATACATGAGGAAATAATCTAGAATAAATCAGTGTAGTTGGTTTGTTGTTGTTGTTGTTGTTCCTGCTGTCATTACATATGTTGTAAGAAAGCAGAACTCATCAAAGCTTCCAAACTCAATGCAGAGTCCTCCAAATCAGAGACTAAGATTGAAAGCAGTTTATTTGCTCAGCACTAGTATCTATAGCTGTATTTCTCTACCTTTCCTTTCATGAAGTGACGTATGTTTGAAGCTCACATCCAGATACCTCAGCCAACTTTAATAACCTCTCTTCAACTCCAGAAGAAAGGAAATGGTTTGTAGCATCTTCAAGTCTCCTAGACCCACTGATTATTTCTTTCCCTCTTGTCTTCCATCCCTGCAGATCTGCTCTAATTCAAAAGCTAGAAAATCTGGTATAAGACCAGTACTGTACCTATGCTTATAGGCTCTGCTAAAAGGGAGGGTACAAAAAGATCAGACTTCAAGTCCACAGTTCAGAGCAAAGACAGTTGGAGTTCTCATTTACCTCACTCCATCAGCGATGTTGATGCAAAATTTCAGATACTTCTTTAGGTCACTTTGGCTTAGGAAGCTTAAATCAGCCTATCCAGAAACAGGAGCAACACTATGGGCAGAGATGACTGTAATTACATAAAAACCGGGCAATTTACTACAAACAATCCTCCTAATTAATGCAGTGTAAGGTAGATTTTTTTCTTGTTGATGTTCAGTGAAAAAACATATAAGGGACACATAAGCATTTTCTAAGAGAGTAAGACTGAGAAATAATATGATGCTCCTCTACCAATCAATAGTACAGAAATGATCACAGCCAAAGCCAGCCTCATGCACAGCATGAATCAATATAGGATTGAGCTCATGTTGAGCTCAATATCATATCATCAATAACTTCACCATACTATTTTCATTTTTTTCACCCCCATCTAAATGCAGACTAACAGTAGCTGAGAGAAACAGTGTGAACTACTGCTCAAAATTCTCTCACCAAACTGGGGGAGAGTCAATATGATTTCCATGTCTTTGCTGGAATTCATTCCCTTTCTGGATACTGCCAAACCAACCCAACCAGGGCTGACTCATCCACAGGGCCTCATAAAGTACTTCTGAAAGTCTTGGTTTTTGCCTTTGGAATGCACTGCATTACACCAACAGTTTGTGATGCTCCAGCATGGGGGAAGAGGACATCCCTGACTTTTCCCTACAAGGAAATTCTCCGTCTGCATGCTACAGTATTAAAGACATGCTCAATTTATTCCTCAGTACCTAAGGAAAGCATTGGGCATTCGTTCCTTTGGCAAATGATATCACCCTTTCACTTTGATTATGCTTCTGAGACAATATTTTTTTTGCTTGCATAGGAAAACAAATGAACAAAGTGCCAAGCCCTCACTCTTCCTTGCATTCCCATTTTGAGTCTTGTGGTAAAGAGATGTATGATGAGCTATAGAGGAAAAAATCTGTGGGACTCCCAGCTAAAATACTGGCAGCACATCACTGGATAAAACAGAAACACAAAAATCTAAACAAGGGCAATAACAAAATGAGTAGAAGAAAAGAAGTATTCCACAGGAGGAAAAAGTAGAAACCAGTAGGACTGCTTTGTTTAGAAAGGATTTGATAGGATTCTATATGACAGTTCACATGAATTAGTGAGTAGGATGAACAAGCCCTGCTGGTCATTTTTTTCCCTTGATACACATTAACTAAAACTGAACCCAGTATCTGTAGCACAGCATACTGGAGAGCTATGAAATTTTCTACCACCCAGGCTGTATTAATGAGCCAACAGCCTAATGTGAGATTAAACTGTGCAAGAATTTCATAACAGTAACATAATTTGTGACAACAGCTGGGATAAACATTTAGCGAATACATCATCCCTCACATTCGAGGACTGAAATCAAATGCTTTTCTGAGTGGAGTTAGGAAAAAAAGTTCATCACTAGTAGATTTTTACATCATTGCCTGCCATGACTGGCAGATAACTTCAGTTGAAGCCCATAGCTTCTGGCAACTTTTGACAAAGGTGTTGGGAAAGACTGACCTTTGGTCTGAGTGACAATTTTGGTGATCCTATGTAAGATTACAAAAAGTCAGGAAAAGTTAAAGAAAGTGAAGAAATTCCTTGGCAATCATTTCATTTAAATCTTTGTAATATACCAGGAAAGGCAAAAAAAACATGGTACTTAGTTTCAGGAATTCACCAAATGTGCACAAGAAGTCAAATTACTGAAAGTTCTACCTGTTGAAGTTTAAACAACTCTCCAGGGATATTTCACATATCTATTTCTACCGATGCCACTGGAACACCTGAGGTGGAATTTCTCGTAGAGAAATGGCTTCATAAACCATTGAAGTCTATGGCTTCAAAGAAGAGTCCTGCAGGAGTTCCTCTATAGTCACATCTGAAATGAGTTTCTACTTGTTTGTATCTCACTCTGAGTTCAAAAACCAAAAGGCAAAAGATTAGTCACAATCACATAGTGTTTATTAAGACCACATTTTAATAGAAACTCTTTGGAAAAGTAAATAGAGATCTACTGGGAAAATATGCTCCAAGTAATGTATGTTTGTCATATCTTGGTAACCCAGCTGTAACACCAAGGTATGTTCAACTCTATCTGCTGGGCTGGACTCTCATAAGGCCATGTATTGCTGAAGAAAAATTGAGCATGTCTCACAGAGGACCTAGATGAATGACTGAATCAGGGAATGTTTCTTTTGCAAAATGGTAATATAAATGTTATGGGGCTAACTAATAATACAGTAGGTTTGCACTAACTGAATAACTGAATTCCAGACTTTGAGGTAAGAAAATCTTTTTTCTCATTTTCCATCTGAGTCAGTTAGCACAAAGCCTCAGCCTCTGTTCAAGAGACCAAGTCTCATACTTTTTGCTTCCCTCGTTGTATAATGTGAGTATCCTTGTCCAATGTGAGATGCAGAGGATATTCCACATATCAGAAGCCTAATTATGGTGATTCCAACATGATTCCATCTCTTAACAAACTCATAATGCAAATTATCCGTGGACAGTTTGACCAAGAAAATAAATATTTTCCCCAAACATAATAACTGATTTCATTTCACTGAAATATGATTAATCCAGGATGTATGTGAAAGCATAGTACCACACGCGTCTCTCAAAATTCACAGGCTTTAAGGTTCCCATACTAAAAAGTGAAACATGCAACTGAATAGGTGAATTAGACAGAAGCCCACCCAGGCCAAATCTTCAGCAATTACTTTGCCCTACGTATGTTTTTCTAATGGAAAATACAGCCTGTCTCAGTGCTTTCAATTTATTGAGTCATATCTCCCCTTGTTTAAGTGTACTGACTTTAAAAACTAGACACATTTTTTAACTAACAGACTATTGTTATACCTGTAGTCAATCTCTCCTTCGTGCACTCAGTAGCTGAATCTAGGTATTAACTCACAAAATCAGTCTAGTTCAAAGATTATTCTTCCCAAAACTGCAGTGGGTATCTCTTCTCTTGAATATTTTGTTTAAAACATCAAGCTGCATGTACATCCTAGAAGAATTTGAACATGGGATCTGAGCTAAGATCTTAAGCATTCTGAAAGAACACATCAGTCTACTGAATATGATATCCAGAAAAATACAAGTTCTCATTTCAAAGGTAATACACACACACACACATATACATGTATATATATAAATCTATATGGCATTTTTTTCCGAGCAGGCCTAGACTCCTTCTGAAGTTGTTTTTCAGCATGGCAAATTAGAAAAACATGCCCAGAATTAAAGGTTACTTAATCGGGTTGAAGCAGTAACTTCAATTCCAGCAACTCCCTCCCACTACGTTACATCTGATAATGTACCCAAGTCCAAACAGAAACTTAGTTCAAAAAGATGTTTGGTCCTTGAATGTAAAATGACACTTAGCTTACACAATTAGCCAGGTAATACATATCCTTCCAAGAAAAGCAATTTTTACCGCAGAAAAATCTGCATTTTACTAATCTCTGATTGTTAAGTTTTACTTGCTGAAACTTTTCCATATGGCTTTCTGAATGCCACTGTCCTGTATTTAATTACCACAAAAGGATATTAATAAAGAGGTTGGAAATTTGGCCCAAGTCCTGTTCCACAATTTGGCCAGTTTGATGGAGAGAGAGCCAATGTCAATTGACATTTCTGTCAATACAAGGCTGTGCCACTTCACACAGAAAAGAAGTGGGAAAAGAAGAGTAAACAGACCTATGGAAATAAAACATCCAGCTATTTTTGAATGGCTCATAGACTTCCAAAACAGCATGGTCATAAAGTAGCATTGAGTGAAGTGAAATACTGGTCAGCTAGCATAAAGGACAGTCAAATGGGAATTGGTGGAGTAATCCTTGTAATCGAGACAGTTTTTATCAAGCTGTAAGATGCATGTCCCGAAATGCACAGTGTGCTTAAGAATTTTTAAGGCAGAACATGATATTGAGCAGAGCCAAGGCAAGGATGCAAGGAAGCTAACGTGGGTGGGAAAGCATATGTTGCTGTTTGGATGAGGATGAGGAAGTGGTACACCACAGTTACTTCATAAGTGCAAGGGCTTTATAAACTAAATCTCTTAGGAACTGTTTTAAATAGACAAAGAATGACACACAGTCCCTGACAGGCTTGCAGTATTGTTCAAGAAGGCTGGATTCCTTCTCAAAACATTGGACTGCTGCTTGTACTTTTTCCAAAAAATGCTTATTTTTAACCTTAGCTTCTTCATATAAACACTGGGGCAGATGCACCACGTAGTAAACTTTGTTTTGTCTACCATGAAATTAATGGCTTCCTCTTTCTTACCTGACAATGGAAAACATATTCTGGTGTGGTTTTCTTGAACTTCATGTTCCATACCAAGGCTACTCCATCAGGCTCATGTGGAGCATCTTCATTATTGTTATAAGATGCAACCATCAACTCAGGGTACTAGGAAAAAACAAAAAAGAGAATGAAATAAGATGGATGATAAAGAAAGTATGCAAAATCAGATGAGAGAGAAATAATCTCACCCTGCATATGGAATATCTGGTTTTAATTATCATAGAATCATAGAATCATAGAATCATAGAATCATAGAATCATAGAATCATAGAATCATAGAATCATAGAATGGCTTGGGTTGAAAAGGACCTCAAAGATCATTGAGTCTCAACCCCCCTGCCAAGTGCAGGGTCGCCAACCACTAGACCAGGCTGCCCAGAGCCACGTCCAGTCTGGCCTTGAATGCCTCCAGGGATGGGGCATCCACAACCTCCCTGGGCAACCTGTTCCAGTGCATCACCACCCTCTGTGTGAAAAACTTCCTCCTAATATCTAACCTACATCTCCCCTGTCTCAGCTTAAAACCATTCCCCCTTGTCCTATCGCTATCCACCCTCACAAACAATCAATCCCCCTCCTGTTTATACGCTCCCTTCAAGTATTGGAAGGCCACAATGAGGTCTCCCCGGAGCCTTCTCTTCTCCAAACTAAACAAGCCCAGTTCCCAGGGTGCTCCAGCCCTCTGATCATCTTGGTCGCCCTCCTCTGCACTCGTTCCAAGAGCTCCACGTCCTTCTTGTGCTGGGGGCCCCAGTCCTGGACACAGTACTCCAGATGGGGCCTCACAAGAGCCGAGTAGAGGGGGACCACCACCTCCCTCTCCCTGCTGACCACTCCTCTTTTAATGCAGCCCAGAATATAGTTGGCCCTCCGGGCTGCCAGCGCACACTGCTGGCTCATGTCCAGCTTCTTGTCCACCAGGACCCCGAAGTCCCTCTCCGCAGGGCTGCTTTCAAGTACTTCTTCCCCCAGGTTGTATAAATACCTGGGATTGCCCTGGCCCAAGTGCAGCACCCTGCACTTGGCCTTGTTGAACCTCATTAGGTTCTCGTGGGCCCACTTGTCCAGCCTGTCCAGGTCCCTCTGGATGGCTTCCCTTCCTTCCAGTGTATCGACTGCACCGCTCTGCTTGGTGTCATCTGCAAACTTGCTGAGGGTACACTCGATTCCATCGTCTATGTCATTGATAAAGACATTATAATACATGCAAGTTCAATCACAGTATTTTGCTACATTGTGGTTTTACATTTTACTTGTCCCTGATGTCCTTAAAGCCCCTGCTCCTTGCTCTGTATCAGTTATTCTCACATACCACAAAGGCAACATTATTTTCTGCATATGATTCTCAGAAAAGACAACTAACAGGATATTTATAAAGGGAAGTAGAGCAAGGAATTCAGTTAAAAGGAAAAATCTGAAAGTTTGAGCAATTGTCGTGTATTTGCTTAACCATTTCTTCAGAATCATTGCCTTAATTGATTTTGATAGTAAAACCAGTGTGAGTATAGCACTTATTCTGAAACTCACAATTCTTCAACATCTCAGAAAACTATTCCTTCTAATTTCAGTGTGCACTCTTCGTATTCACTTATACATAGAAACAACCTGAAAGCTCTTTCAGATGATTCAAATAGCAAACAAATTTTGCTCAATTTTGCAAGACGGTGAGGTCATCTGGTAAAGCTCAGGGTGACATCCAATTCCACTGACTCAGTAAGACTGTTCCAATGAGCGCTCTGAAATCAGATTCATATTTTCTAGTGCACACGTTATCCACTGATGTATATAAGTAGATATGTACTACACACATATATATTTGTTCTGTGTGCATATACATATATATACATATACATAATATATTTCCTGTATTTCTGACACCCCACACCTCTGGTAATGTGTCCTTCCCTCTAAATAGTCCAGGTAGGGTAACGGACCTTATGACACGTCTGGAGAAGAGCACACGGATTCTGGGAGACCAATGATCTAGCAGCCCCAGTTTGTGGGTCCCACACCCTCCTCTTGTAAACTAGGAATGCTTTCATTCAAAATTTCCCAATAATAATTGCAAGTCATTGTCATTGTCTTTCCCAGGTAAGTTCCTGCCAAACCATTCACCACTTCATAGGGGAACAGAGCAGCTGGTAGATGTAAAGGAAGCAGGACAAAGGAACTGCCAGCGATGCTCTGGGAGCTATGAATTTGGTCCATACCAGGCATTTTAAAAATTACGAACACTCTTTTCTGTCATTACCAATGTGTCTTGATGCCCTCTGATCTCAAAATCCATTTGGAAGAAATAATGCATACAGCTGTAATTTTTGCCATCAGCAACTCTTCTTTCCCACTTTGGTACATTTCCATGGATAATACATCATGGAGCTGATGATTGTTCTATTCAAACTATCATTCCATGTAAGATCTGAGTCAGATCTTGGACTCATGGGTGGAAGGACCAACAATGGTGTGTGGCCACCACAGCTGCCTCTTCCCCTTTTTGGAAGAAGGTGGCTCTGATGTGGGGGCACCTACATTCCACCAGAGCCTGGCTGGTGGCACCGCTTGAAAGGGCACCCAAACCATTTCTGAGACTTAGAACATGAACCAGAGAAACTACCTCTTCTACCTCCTCCAGAACTCAGAGACCCAAAGGTGGGTTGATCCCACTCAGTCTCTAGGTGCACCAGCTTGCCCTCCTCTGCTCACATGCCCTCTCAGCTCTCTCTTTTCTCTCCCATGACAGAGATTATAACCACTGCTGAACAGCAAGCTTAGCTTCTCCTTTGAACCTTCTCATTCCATACTGGCCCTGGTCCAAGGAAGCAGCATCTGCAGAAGGCTTTTGCCAGCAAGTCTCATTTTCACCAAGCAGGTCAGGTACCATTTGGGCAAGCAGCTGAGCCCATGCTATTGAAGGGGTAGTGACCTCGGCAGGCAGAAGTGCCAAGCCCTTCACAGCAGGAGACAGGACATGAGCAGTCATGGGCACAAGTTTACAGGCTCTTTGGGGTTTGTTCATGCTTCTGGAGAGTTTAGTGAGCATGTTCTGGTTGGCAGCGCATCTGGCCATAAACAAACACTGACTCAAACCTTGCTAGTCTATACATAGGTTTTGCAATCAAGGTTTATGCAACAGACTGGTAACACAGTTTCAGGTGTACAGACACCAGGGTCACATCCAGCTGGGCAGTGCTAAGAAAAGCCTTTTGACTCTTCAAGAATGGAGCCAAGTGCATCACCATAAATCCACTGGACTGCTCCACCAACTTGCATTTACAGCTGTTCAGTCCTCACTGGGCATCCATCTGTCCCAGACCACAGCTGAGAACAGCATGGAAATGCTGCAGTATGAAAAAGCATTTAGGGCTGCTGCCTGAGAGTCAAGAGGATGCAGCAATGACCCTGTGGCTGTAGCTTTCCTGGCTTCAGGCAAGCTGTTACCTCCTCACAGACAAAGCAAGGTGATCCCATGCTCTGTTTACATTCACTCTGCCCGGCTTTTCCCTCAGTTCCTTGATGAAGGATTGAGTCAATCTTCCCTTTGCTCCACAAAGAATCAAGGGGCTGGTGGTATGAATGATCACACATGTTTGGGACTGTATTTTACATGCGACTAGGAACAGAATAACTTGTTTAATCAATGCATCAAGCCCCTTTGTTGAAATAAGCTTTTATTTGCCCCCAGGATGTTTTGCAGCAACAGTTCTATCACAGAACATTGAGCAATGTATTCCGCAGTTCCCATGACTGTTTGAGCTGTCCTTTGGCACACTGGACACCGCCATGGCCTGCAGCGTGTGTGAGAAGCAGAGCTAGTGGTCAGGTGAAAGGCCTCCAGCTGGCTCCAGTCCCAGCCGCACTGCAAACCTCGGGGCAAGTCAGGGAGGCCTGGTGCCTCTTCCCAGGCCAGGGACAGTGCAGAGGAGCCCCAGCACACAGAAGCCCCTGCAGGGTGACAGCAAGCTGAGCATGAGGAGTTAACGGAGGGGAAGGCAGGAGGGGCCACCCTGGAACAAAGAGGTGGGAAGCAGAACATGTCTCCGTGCCCCAGGGGCTGAGCAATTACATTTGGCAGCGCTCTTCTGAGGCGGCTTTTTTTCTTGCTGCCCTGGGAATACAGTCAGAGCTGCCTGTTAGGAAAACATCAGATAAGAATTCCATGTAATTTCCAGCCTCTGAACAAGTGAACAACCTAAGATAAGTGTTTCCTCAGGCTTATATTTGATTTCTGTGGAAATCCATATGTGCTTATAGGCCACCCACATCACACCAGTGCGTACCTGTCCTTAAGCTGACATTTTGTACAATAGCAAAGAGATAAATCCTTCCTTTTGCACATGGGGCATGAGCTGGCTATCACAAGCAGCCTTTGCACACATGGAACAAGTTGCAGTGGGCTGCTGTGCGCACAGCCCCAGCCCTGGTCAGGCTTGCATGGCCTCCTCCATGCAGCCTGCTGCCACACTCCCTGAGAAGCACCCAGAGTGATGGAAGCAGACCTGTGGTCATTTCAAGGGAAAGGCAATAGAGCTGGATACAAGAATCACTGTGTCCTGTGCTACTTATCCTCTCCTCAGTACAAACACACCACAGGCACAAGTCTATGTTCTCCTGGAGCAATTTAATTATATCTGAACCACGGACCCTGGAGCAGAGGCTCCCTGGTTCCTTTCCCAAGGAAACCAGCTGCTTTGCTCCAGGCTGACACCTAGGATCAGGCTAACAGGGATTGAAGCAGAGAGGATGAGGGACAGCTGGTATGAAACTGGAACCAAACAAATTTGACAGGACCTGTGGTGATGTGTGCATACTAATCCCAGCTCTCCAACAGAGTAACTAATTAACCTGGTTTCTCTGTGCTGCTGATGTGGCTGTATTGGTTTGGGGAAGCTGAAGCAGCTCTCCAGTCAGTTTTCATTTGCAATATGACAGTACTTTGTGGTGTGCAGAACTTGGATAGCTTCCAGGCACGTTACTTCAGCATGCTCCCTGTGCAGCTGCAGTGTCCTCTTTCGTAACTTGAAGAGAGGACCCAGCATTTTCAGAAAGACCTCTTTTTGATCTTTTCAGGTTGCTCAGGTACTTTTACATTTTGAATGTTAGTACATAAAAAAAATAAAATTTTATTCTTGTTTTATTTTAATATATTATTTATAACTGTTCATTAAAATGAAATGTTAATTATTTAGTTAATTATTTTTCATTAATATAATTTTAAAGCTTCTGTCCTAAAAGGAATTTCATGTGATGAAGGACTAGAGAGGGGAGGAAAAAAAGAGAGTCCTTTACTCTTGGTAGGTTTTTTAACCTATATTTTTAATACAAAATTCTGACTTTGAAGATCAAGTAGCATATATTAAAAAAAAAAAAAATTGACAAATTCCCGCTACTCTCCATTGTGGAGAAACATGCGTTCATTCTGCAAAAATGATGCTGGCCATATTTTTTTAGGAAGACACTGGAAGTCATATAGAAACATATCTACCAGCTTCACATCTTACCTGCAGAGACCAATCCATACAGGTGACAACACGATGCTTTGACCAATGCTCATCATAGAACTGACGGTTAAAAGAAAGGTTGGCTCCTGCTTGAACATCTCTGTGAATTCAAAAAAAGTGACACTTCTTGAAGTAACGGAGTTCAAATGCTCTTAAAATCAATGAAGAAGTTTCCAACTACTTTTTCTCAGATCTCTGGAAAAGTTTACCACCTTGATTTAATTGCTTTCACCAACGGTCTTCAAGGAGTAATGACTTTGCACCATGGAACCAATTTTACATGTATTTCACCCAGCCAGATTTCTTAATTTCCACAGCCTTCTTGCCTTCTCTAGCTGGCTCTTTTGGGACACCCATACCACTTTTGTCTCCCAGGACCAAGTCTGATCCTGGCATTCAGCACCTCCTTTTCTGAATCTTCATGCCCAAGCTACAACCAAATCTCTCTTCCTTTTGACCCCCGAAATGTTCAAGTTACAGCATCTCCTCCCAGCCATGGAGATGGCAGATGCCTTCCGGCACCACTGTGACTGGCTGAAGCTCAGTGCTGATCACCACTGCTGCACCGCTGCATTCAGTTGTCATGGGGCGATGCTCTGGAGCAGCCTCCTGTAAATTCAGCACAGCACAGCTCCTGATTTGCCAAGAGGCTTCAGTGGATACACAGCTGCTGAAACCTAAATACTTCCTCTCAAATTAGCAAGCGTTGCTTCTTGCACTCCTTATCCATTGCTGAACATGCAATGCGTCACCTTCTGTCTTGCGTGTTTAGATTGCAGACACTTCAGGAGATTGTCATGTTCATCCATACAGTGCACAGCACAGTGCAGTCTGTTACTGACCTGAGGCATTAGTATCTGCAGAAATACTAGGATTAAAGCATACAGATGTACGCCTCTTGAAGTACACATGCACACTACATATCCATGTGTACAAATACATTTCTATGTTTCAGTTATTGTTCAATGATTCTTTCATCCAAAAACTGAAAAAGACCAACAACAATTTGAGTAATACTTTAAAGGAGAAAAGAAAAAAAAACAAAAAACAGAGCAATAAAGTATTAAACTGTTTTACAGAATAATTTAGACTAATAAACTGACCCAAGAATTCAAGGGGAGGTTTTAACCTTTTCTTAACTATAAAAGAGTTTAGTTTAGTTTCAAAATTAATGCTTCCTGGCATTGGTATTCTTTTCATAAGCTTATTTTACAAAAGCGAGCAAAACTCAAACTGACCCATCTTTCTCTTCTACGTCTCTGCCACTGTAGTCAAAGAATATGTCTGAATCTTCAGCCAAAGCTCGCTCAATTACACGTATTGTCCGGTCAAAAAATATCAGGAATTCTTCTGAATGGAGAACTTGCTGTTTTTCTTCTTCTGTCAGTTCTCTGGGAGGAGCTTGGAAAAGGAAAAGATGTAGTTAAGAGTATGACATTTCACTCCTTTCCAAATGAATCAGTGTCTTCACAAAGTTTCTTTAGACATGAAAGATCACTGTAGCACCATCAGGGCAAAAATCAAAGCTTTACTCTTAAAATCATGACTAAGAATTTTTTAGTAGAGCTAAACATGCTCCTGTATGTTACCAGAAAGTAGCACTTACATAGAAGAGATCCTATATCTTACATATTTATTATTCTGAAATGGAAAATACTTAAAGCCCCAGATAAAATAAACGCAGTGTTCCTATTTCAGGAAATTGCTCTGACTGACGTTTAGGCAATACCTAGCTTGGAAAAACAGAACACTTATGTAACAGGGGATCTGTCAGAGGAGCCAAAGATAAAATAATCTTCTCAACTTATAGTACAGTTCTTTGTATTAAAAGGTTTCTCATAATCTCTCCCTTCCCTTCTTCCAATTTCTTCTTGGTATCACTGATAAATTCTGTCTTTGGGCTTTTGTGAAGCAATGAAGTAAATAACTGAAGACACTCTCTGAGGCAGCAAAATCTAAAGTGACCAACCAAACTCCATTTTCTCTCAGGCAGATTTATTCCTTTCAAGGCAATCCCAAGAGCCAGAGCAACAAATGCACTGTGCATTGGCCAGGGCTGCTTGGGAGGGGTGGGAGCAGCCTTGGGCAGGACAGCCTGGTCCCTGCAAGACAGAGCTGCTCCTTTCCTTTTGGCAGAGATGCCAACTCTTTCGTTTCAGAAGGCTATTTCCAGCATGACCCTTCATCTGAAAATTTCAGGAAGCACCAGTTTCACTTATCCATCAGTTTAATGACCTGTTGGTAAATTACAGTTAAAACGTGAGCATTTGAGGAAAGAAAGTTGGATGCTGTTATTGCTGAGGTGCAAAATTCTGTTCTCAATTACACCAGCAGGGTCATAGTGATAATATAGCAAAGTTTTGTGTCAGTTATGCCTCTGCCAGCATGTGATTTGAAACAACCATTTTAGTCGTGTTTCAGAATCATTTATATTTTGAAAAATGCCATTAGCATCTGTACAGTTACACCAAACCAACTTTGCAACTGTGTCAAATTCACAGCTTGGAAAGCACTTTTGGCATCACAGGAGTTATGCTAACAGAAAACCGTTCCAAATTCATGATTACAGACACAAACAGACAGCTTTACTGCAGAATTACAGAAAGAGATGTAGCCCTTGCTCACCATCCCATGCCCTGTGGCTCATGCTGGGTTTTTTGCTGACAGCTGCCCAAAGAGGCATTTGCAGGTGTTTGCCTGGATACAACTCCACCGCCAGCCCCAGGGGCAAGGATGGATCTGGAGGCACAGGAGGCAGGAGAAACACCATGGCCAGCAGTTGTGCAGTGCTCAGCTCCCCAGTTCGCAGGGTATTTGCTTCTAGAGCACTCTCTGTGCTCAGGAGAAGCTGTTATCACCCCAATTAGGTTTGGCTAGCCTGCTCAAAGCTTTCGCTCTAAAAGACAAAATCTCGGTCAAAATGGTGGAGGAGCAATTTGGCACTCAGGAGATGAAGCAGATAAGAAGGTAGAAACTTTAGCCCCAGTGGTCTCCTGTGGCCTTGGCCCTCTGCCTCCTGCCACTAGGTTCATGGTCCCTGCAGAGCTCCACACATCCAGGGACAATCTCTGTCCCCTGCACGGTCCCCCTGCACAGCAGAGCAACTATTACCAAGGGGGGAGCACTATTTGCTTCTAAGTGCTTTAGACAGAAGCAATGCATATGAAAAAAAGAGAATGACTAGCAAAAAGTACAGGTTGACCTATTGCAGCATCCACTACCAAACAGTAATTGGCACTAGGGGAACTTACCTGGCAAGGAAGCCTGTAATGAGGCAGTATCCCACTGTCACCACTAAAGCATCGCTTTCTGAGAATCAAAGGCAACAAGCACGACAGGGCAGCAAAATGGCATAAAAGGGGAGCAAATAACTGCAAACGCAACTAGAAAACTCACTTTACACTGCTCCAAATGCTAAAAATTATTCGCTAAGTCAAATAGCCTCTACAGGTTGGAGATATAAATTTATTATTCGGTCATTTGCCCACCTGGAATGGCAAAGAAAATACAACAAAAAATCAATAGAAAGGAGATAAGCAAAAACTAAACAGCTTGGGAGCTGTGGGGTGTTCACAAGCAATGGAGACACAAATGATTGCAGTTCTACCTCAGCAAAATCTCCCTTGCAGTTAGCAGCGATCTGTGGGAGGCCAGCAGTCTATTTATTAAACCCTCTTCGGCATCAGAAACACCTTGGCTAAAGTTTGTAGGGCATAAATCAGCTTACCTCATCCACCCGACTGACACACCAGATGCCCCCTGGCGATATTAAGCTTCATATTTTAACCTTATTTTCTTCTTTCATTCGTCTGTCTCTGAAGTTTTATTTGAGGCAATCTCTCCTTGCAAGAATGTTAACATCTTTACTTTTTCCACTGTAAAACATTTCTGTAACTACTGTAAATACACGGAGTAGAAGAAAAAAAAAAACAACAAAAAAAAACACCACACAAAAAAAACCATACAAGCTTGTTCTTTCAGATATGAAGATTTTCTAACCATTTATCTTACAGAGCTGCTTCCATTTTCCCCTTGTTCCTGTCTGTCCATTACCTTGAATAAAATAAAAAGAATCTATGTAATTTTCTTCAATTTCTCTTCCAATCTGGAGGCTTTCGGTTACTTTGATCTCAGCTTTCAAGAGACACAGACTCTCTTCAAGAAAAACTACAAGAAACCTAAGTAGCTGATCAAAGTATTTCTTGTTTTGTTTTGTTACAGAGACCTATGTGATGTGACAATGTCTCCAGAAATTCTAGGGAAGAATACAGCATTTTCCATCAAGTGTCTTCTCTACCTGGAGTAAAAACCAAACAAACCACATCTAACCCTCCGCGACTAACAAAGCCCAGAACGATGCTTGGCTCCCCAGTGCTGGAAGTTACATGCTCATTGCATGATGTGCAATGAAAGCTACCAAAAAGGAAGCCCCCCACTTGGAAAAAAAACTGATACGAAAGCATTTCCTTAGATTGCTAGGAAGTAAGCTAAAAAATGCTCCAGTCTTGTACTTATCTGATAGTAGCAGGACAATGGTAAATAAAGAGTTGTGATAACAGTGCAGGATCAAATTCACAAGTATTTAAAAAACACAGTTTGAGTCTTCTCCTGAGGGAATCAAAAAGATATTTAAAAAACAGAGAAAGACCCATATTTAAATAAGTCCAATAGTAGAATACTCTTCTGCAATGCAAGCAATTATGAAAACGTGGTGAAATAAGTGAAGACCATTAAAGAGAAAAAAGAAAATAAGACCAGTAAGAGTAAGGGAATGAAAGAAAGGGAGAACTAATAAAAACAGTAAAGCAGGAAGCAGCCTTGTTATGAGCAAAGAGATATAACGAGAGACAGAAGGAGGTTAGCAAAACCCGTTTAAGAGCTGCATTATTTCTTTCAGTGCACATTTAAATCCATGTAAACTTTAGATGTGCTGACTACTGAGCATGGCAGAAATGTACGGTGTGAGAATCGCAAGGAGCTGACCAGCTCTCTGCAGCTCTTGGTCCCTGTCTCCCTGTGAGCATCCTGTTTTTCTGGTGTCTCACTTTCCTGTTAGGCTTGATATATGCCATATATGTTTGATATATGTTTGATGGATGCCATATCCGAGTTAGGTTTAAAACACAAGTCCCTGCATGGTGCAGTTGCTGAATGTATAATGGGAGATTCTGAAGCACATTTCGGAATTTTTCAGTGCTGGAAAAGCAGTGTCTGGAGGCTTGAATTCAGAGCTCTGCTGGCCAGGGCTGCTCCCACTG
Organism: Numida meleagris; assembly: GCF_002078875.1. Lineage (NCBI taxonomy): Eukaryota > Metazoa > Chordata > Aves > Galliformes > Numididae > Numida > Numida meleagris. Next base: position 23,773,804 of record NC_034410.1, on the reverse strand, counting down.
CAGGGGCTTGAGGGTCTGTGTCTCTGAGCACACCCAAGCTGAGCTACCAGGACTGATAGATTCCCTGCCCTAGCTGTGGGATTGATGGCAGCAAAACTGTGGGATTGCAGCCTATTACACACACCAATAAGACTGCAGGACCAAGCCACCAGCCTATCCCGCCTCTCCTTTCCTGATGCCAGGGCTGGTGAGAGCTGGGCCATTTCACAACCTGCACCATGAGAACAGCATGGACACACGGCCCTGTGCCCACGTCCAGGGAGGGCACGGCAGGTCTTTGAAGCTGCAGATCCCAGCCTCCCCCCTCACAGCCTTTCATGCTGGTTTCTGTGGATATATCCAGGGCTTCAGATAAATGCAGGTTGAGGCCCACTTTCAAGACCCAGCCCGTCCTGCTGTTCATGTGGTTTCTCCTGACACAAAGAGGCGCCTGAGGTGGAGCTCCAGAGCTCTCTGGCGGTGGAAAGCCCCATCCCACCCGATGCCACAGTTTGGGACCAGGCTCTTGTTTATGTGGTCGGGAGAGGCTGGGAATGGGCAGGGCCCAGCCCAGTTCCCCGGCAGGTATCCCACACTTGGCTCTTCCCAGTACAGCGCGAGACATGGGTGACAGCCAGCAGCCACGTGGAAGAAACATGGCGGGGTCCCGAGGCTTCATACGCTTCCAGCAGCCCACCAGACAGGTCCCCATCTCCCACCCCAACCCAGTGGGGCTACTGCTCTGCCCTCTGTGCCCCCAGGGTAATGGAGGGGTCACGCCAGATGAGCAGGTGTCTTGTGTGCCTTGCAGTGACAGAGGGACAAGTCCAGCACTGGTCACTGCCCTGCTCATGGGTCTGCTGCACTGTCCCACTCAACCCTGCAGCGCAACTCTGGGGAGTGCAGGGGGAAGATGAAGAAATTAAGTGTGTAATAAATGTCTCCAGAATTAAATCGAACTACCTATAAACCACAGAGAGAGAGAAAAAAAATCACGTTTCCTCTTAAAATACCATTATAAAAATAGAGCACTCCTGTCCTGTTGGCTTGGGGAAAGGGACTGGATCCAATCATTATTTTTCATACCGACCTATTTTTGAGTTATGTTCATGAAAGAATTGTCTGCCTCTCTCTCCGAACAGTTCCCTCTCCCATGTTTTTTTTTTTTTTTTTTTACACTCCTATAACTCAAAAAAGGCCATGCTGATTTTTTTAATCTGTTAAAAATGTGCTCCCTGAGCTGAAACCAAATTTCAGCCCAGAGCAAATTTTTACGGCTGGGTTATAAATCCCTGAAAAACAGGATTCATAATGGAAGTGCTGACACAGCCTTAACTACTATATAGCAGTGTGAATGGCGCCACTATAATATCTATTAGAGATTCTTTACAAAGTTTGCAAAATATTGTCTTGCCTTGCAGAGAAAAAGAAGCCAGAGTACTTAATGCCAACATAAACATGCTTTTAACCCATTATGTGCTAATTTGCAGAAAAGCTATTAATTCTGAGTAGGCGCACAGAGCGCACTACCGACAGGAAATGTTCTTAACTCCTGTTTGACTTGTAACATGGTTTTAATCACTTCCATGAAACACAAACGATGGCTTCAAACTCTGAATGTTGCTCAGAACATGAGAAGGGTGATTACAACAGAGAGGAAAACAGGAATTTGTTGGCAAAAGGGCTGAAGCCAAAAGGGAGAGAGCTACAACAAACACTAAAAACGGGATTCCGTTTGCTGTCGACTGGGGATGATTGCTTCATTTGATTCACAGCATTTAATGCTAGCCATCAGCATGCCACTATTTAATCTCTGTCATGACACGTACTGCAGGTCAAGTTCACTTTCTATCAGGCAATGAACATCTTTTCTTCTTCCTTGAACTCAGTGAATTGTTAGCACCTCACAGAGCCGGTTCTGCTAAACAAGCTGTGCCTTGCTTTTGCATTCTGCAGTTTGTGTTTGAGGGACTGATGCTGAACTAATCCTGCTCAGCTACCATTCCTGTGATCTGCTAAGTACGAAGGGAAGCACGTCCCCTAGACTGAAAGAAATAAAAGATGTTGGAGATGGTGTGTGGTCAGCAAAGTACATAAAAAACTTGCTTGAAAGCCCAGGAGAAAGTAGAACAAATCAGTTCTGCAGCGTATTTAGATTCTGTCTTCTTTTCTTTATACAGGAATTTGTGCTTTCTCCCCAGCTAGCATTATTATTATGTGGAATAAATGTGGATGGAATTAATTGTTAGCTGAATGCTACAGGGATATTCAGCAACAAAGGCCAGTGCATAACAGCAGTGATACCAGCTTTTATGGCTTCCTGTTGTCATTAGGAAGAGAGATACTGTGCTAGGCCAGTGATTGCTAGAACTCATGTGTAAGCTGATCCCACCACAGCTTTAGGAGGAAAGATAATTTTTGGAAAAAGTCAGTTTTTCTGTACTGCTGTGCCTCTCGTTAATGTCTCTGCAGACTCTTCTGTGATTCCTCTTCCTGCTGTCACTGCTGCTCTCTTCTGCCTGTGTCAGTGGTGGCTGGGAGCAGCGAGTGAAGCAGAAGGATGTGCAGGGGAAGGAGTGAGCTCCTCCCTCCTTACTTCTACAAGAACCAAATGAACAATGGGCACTGTAGGATTTAGAAGTGGATGATTTCCATGATGCTCTTAAGACAGAAGAAAGATTAATTCATAATCAAAACAGTATGGCTAGGACTGCAACTCACTCCTGTTTATGTGGACAGCAAAAGGCAGTCACTATCCACAGATTCCAGTTTTTCTGACACTGACATAAACCGTGCCAGACTTCCCTGGATGAGAAAGAAGCATCCACTGCTTATTCACAGGCACACAGTCAATGATTTCATGGGCTTCTCTGTAAACTAACTCCACATTTTTTCTATAATGAGACTGTCCTGTGAAAAACAAAACCAAGGTCGCAGAATCATCCTGATAATGATCACCACAGCATGAGGTGACTTAGGCCCTACCTGAGGAAGTAAGTTACCTTTCAAGAAGGTAAACAGTACAATGAGCAAAACTGGCAATAAAGAGCTAAGAAATGTTGGACAAGAAACTCATTTCCTCTCATACTGAATTTCCTGATATTTCAGTTCTTTTCCCAAATTCCACACAAAACAGTCAATACTCTAGTAAATTCCCAGATGAGGAAGACCAAAGAAACTTCACATCCTTCTCCTAATTAGGAAAGCTAGAATGGGTCAAAGTAAATGGGAGGCACCTGGAACATCTAGTGTGTCCAGTGCTGACAAAAACCACTTTGACACAAGCTTGTACAAGAAAGAAGCTGTAACCTGAATTTCTGTCCCTTGTAACAATGGAGAATGTCTCAATCCAAAGAAATTGAAGACCTGGGACTGCCTGGCCTCAGTTTTGACCTTAAGTTCCCTAGGGAAACCCCCACAAAACACTTTGACAGTCTACATTTTCCATTGAAATGGTTTTCTGCTGCAAGATTCCTGTCCCTGTTACTTTTGCCCCTCTCAAGCACACTGATAGTTACGAGCTCTAAGTACCTTTGAAGATCAACCAACTCTCTGGAGCTTCTGGAATGCCCGGCATTCACTTTTTAAATCTTTCACTTAAGTAGGCTATTTAAACCAGAGGACAAGTAAGCACCAGTCCTGGAATCCAAAAATCTCTACTTTGGTTTCCAAATTACGAAGACATGTTGCTTCTTCTGAACAGCAGAAGTCCTACGTTGGGTCACTGGTATACAGTTTTTTGCTTTTATGCCATTAATGTAGTTCTGAATCAATAGAACTTGTGACCATTTCTTTCTTGCATTGTTCTCTATAAGTACTTGTGGAATAACTACTTGTGAGATCAAGTCCTTTAAAATTGTAACATAATTGTTTTTGTTTGATGAAGTACCTTCTTTAGTTTCCTGCTTCTGGTCTTGATTTTCCGTCTCCAAGTCATCCTGTGCTTTTGGCTCCACCATTTCTTCATCATCTTCATCCTCTAAAAAACACAGTGAAAAGGAATTGTGAGATTCTCCACTTCATGGGAAAGGGAAATAACATATCTATCTTTTTTACAATCATTATCTATTAGTAAATACAGGTAAAGCAAAGTGCACAATAAGTGAAACTCTTTACTTTTATACTCAAAGTGTCCCTCTCAAGAGCATTCCCCCAGACTGCAAGATAATCTGCTAACGCAGGGCACCTGCCACTTCTGCTCCCTGTGGCAACTTGCCATCTCAGATGTCATCTGAATATATCCTTGACCTCAGAGATGACTTCTTGGATGGCATGAGAACAGATGCAAACATGTTTCAGCCTGGCAGCTATTCCAAAGCTGGGACACCTGCTATCCAGACACCTCATTTCCAATTCAATTCTCAGCAGATTAATTTATCTTTTGACCTACAGGAAGGGGTTAAATAGAAATCTGACCTCGGGTCAGATGCCACTAGTAAGCAAATAAGCATGGCACAGTTCTGAAAAGTCATCACCGTCAGTGAGGGGAACACAGCAACCAAAAGCAGCATTTACGGCTTAAGAGCCGTTCTTGCATTAATATGAATTTAATGAACACTAAAATTTGACACATGTCAGTTAGTACTGCCAGATGTTTTAATGACCTTTCCTGACCTATGCAAATGTCTCTCTCCCTTTCCCTCTCTCCCCACATTCACATGTTCTCATTTTATTCAGAAGGGCAAACCACTCCTTTCTTTATGCCTGTCTGAAGTTACAACAGTTCTGACTGCCCAAACAAAAACATAATGCAGTAGAGCTGGAAAGACAGACCTAGACCTCCTTACTTCTTCCCAACTAGAGCAATGTGATTCACTCCCCAGACCCTGGGGCCTGCATCCAGCCCGTGCACACTCACCAGAGGGTACAAACACAGCCTTCTGGATGCAGTGAACTAATAACACTGAAAACAGAGGTGATCCTAAAAGCCAGAGTTACAGTAATTAACAGTTAGGACAGACAAGTCTGTGGGCTGTGCAAGGATCATTCTGGAGGGGTTCTGAAGCAAAAACGTACCATCAAGACACAATAAGCACTGATGCTCTGGATGGGTCCGTTGTGCGACAGAACGTTTTCCTGGCCTGAGGCATTCAGTCATCAGCAAAACTACGGTAGGTCCTTTGGGGCTTCCTGAGCAATCCATCTGTCATCATATGGCCCATCAGGACATGGCTTTCTCCAGGCCCACTCACTACTCTAACACCAGTGCATTAACAGCGGGCCTGGCAGCAGCGAGGGACAATATGTCATGCTCCTCAAGCTGCTCAGCTACTGGCACCTTTTCCTGAGCAGGCTGGCTATTATCAGCCCCAACTTCTCAGAGGGATGTTGGTGCTGACAGATTGCATTCAGCCAACAGTAACACACAGCTGTATTTTGTTTTCAATAACATAATAGGCACCACTCTATTTCCATCACTTTGCCTACCCTAGGACTTCTCCCCAAAGTCTACAGAGTGCTGGTTGCTAGCTGACATCTCAGCTTCAGAGCATGACTTAGCCACAAAGCCAAGGAAGTGTCTCAGCATGGGTAGTATGCTTTTCCCTTTTCAGAAAATGATGAAATCTTGGCATAAGATCTGCCATCACTCCCCCTACCGCCAGTGACGAAAAGACGGAAAGCTCAGAGAAAAGGGGGGAATAGGTACAACGTGTACACAATGCTCACTACAGTGCTCACTTTGATGCCTCGTTTGGCAATCACGTTTCCCTAGGTACCCTATATATTCCTTGAAAGAGCTTTTACTGAGTAAGCCAGGGCATTTAAGTCAGCAGAGCACATACACTGCTCTGCCTGCTGTCTGAAAGGCAGCTAGCATCCCACAGCACCAGCAGAGAGTCAGAGCGTATCTCACCAGGTGTACACAACAGAAGGGTAAAAAGGTCCCTCTGTTCTCAGCCTGGCAGGGATGGGGATACACAGAGGACAGAGACATTCCCAGTTACAAAGAACAGATGGGAAGTGTGAGAAGAGAGAGCAGTGACCAGCAGAGCAGGAAGCGAATACTGCGCTAACCTCAGGTACGCATGCACACAGATAGGATCAGAACAGTGTACAGATGTATGCACACAGACACACTTATGGTAGATACCTAATGAAGCCAACTCCCACAGGAGTTTTGTGAGTCTTGCTTTACAAGTTTTCATTCCCTAGAGCACCAGCTCTTGGAGCTAGTTGTTTATATATGGATTTTAGCTTCCATTTTTAACCTGTTTCCAACCTGTCTGCTTGCACAGGGAAGTTTCAAAAGGTGAATGGTTTGAGAAAACATGCAGAAAGCAAACAGAAAAAAAACCAGCCCAATACTTCTCTGAAAATCTTGTGATTTTTAAGGCAACATGCTACACTTTTCAATGCTTGCCTTGTAATTTGCTAATGTGTAGGGACAATGTCATAAATGTGAAACATGAGATATTGTAGCAAGTTTTCAGACTGTAATGAAGCAAATACATCCCTGCCCCCTAGAAGTCCTTGACCTTCCTGATTTTGTGTGCCAAATTGTTTGCCTGCCCGTAGCTGTTCCTGCTTCTAAAGCAGAGGACTGAACGCTATGGCACAGCTGGAGCAGGGGCTGTACTGATACTTCGGCACCTATTAAGGTAGATCTTCTTTACTTCCCTTCCTTCCCCTTCTGGGAACAATTAAAACCAAGTTTCCCTAGATTTCCCTAGATCTAATTGCAGCAGGAAGAAGAACCAAAGGTTATTACAACACATGCCATGCCTTTTTGTCCAAGAGCACACACGTCAACATATTAGTTTTACAGGGAAGGCAGTGCAAGAGCTTATAGCAGGTTTGATACAGATCAGATGTCCTTATTTATTTACAGAGAAACATATACATACACAAAAGAAAAATTCAGCTAAAAGAATGATATGGTTGTGAGCCAAATGCTAAAATGCTAGCAAATGCCAGAATTTGGATTGCCTGGGCACGATTAGCTTCCTCCGCTCCCCATGTGTAGGCATGATGACATCATTCTGGAATTTCCTCCCTCTTGAGTGCTTGGCTTCATTTTCTGGGTGCTCACAAGAGACACATGGGGTCTGAAATGAAGGGAAGCTGAAGTCAAGTGGGCCCATGCTTTGAGAGGAAAGTGCTATGGAAATGCTATGCATGCAAAAGCTTCCAGATCTCTCACTTTCAGTTTTGACTAATTGTTGTCATTCTGACATTTTTGCCCCTTCTCTCTGTGCTTCAGCACTTTTGCGTGACTATGGTAATATTGTGAAGGCTGCACCAGAGAAATAAAGGTTGGAAGGCAATCAGTGTTTTCTGTGTTCAGTGCAATATTTGGACTTGAGATCTGAGGCCAGAATACCACGTGGAAGAAAACAAAAACTAGAAGGGTTAAAAAACTGACTTCCCATTGACTGGCAGAAACAGGAATCTCTTAAGGAAAAAAACCCCGCGTGTTGTCATGTAATTAAAACTGCGTCATCACAGACATTCAAAAGGGCTAACTAAGGATGCCCAGGAAACCTGACTTCTAGAATATCCGATGTTACTTGGCTTTGCAACCTGAATATTTATTTTCCATAGCTTTTTTTATATATAATTCACTATTTAATGTTGATGTATGCATGCTTGTACATGTTCATAGTACATACATTTACCACTGTACATAAGGATAGTTATGCATATGTGCAATTGACTGTGCACATTCATATACAATACAGAATGGGAAATGCTTTGGCATTCATTTTCCTGCATTTTACTTAAATAAGATAACAGTAAGCGTACATTTACTGAAGAGTCTGTGAGCATCTATATCCTTAGTTGTTTCCACAGAGGCCAGTTAGCCTGCATATGCCACAGTAGAAATTCTGCAGGGAGATGAAGACAGCTCTGTAGTTCCTGAATACAAATAGCCCTTCCCTATGTAAGAGCATATCTGACGTGGGGAAGTTCAGAGAAACAATTTTTCAACAGCTTACATAGCAGTAGTAAGAGTCTCCCAGTTGTATTTGGCAAACAGAGTCGTTACTGAGACCAGTAGTGCTACACTCTGTTCAGATGATCTAAATCAGAACCCAAATGTCTATTAAAGGAACCACATGAAAAGGAGCTAGTAATGAAGAAGTGTATGGCTGCTGTGTAACACTTCTTTGTAGATCTCAAAGGACTTTGCAAGGAGGTCAGTTTTATTATCCCCATTTACCACGCTGACGATCATTTACCATGCTGACACATAGACCCACTCTCTCTGTAGATTGCTCAGTAGTCCAACAGCTGGGTGGAGAAGGAGGGCTGACTTCAGAGTTTCAGCTTGGAGTCCTGCCCACTGAGGCAACCCTGCCTTTTACTGTAAATAAACCATTTCTCAATCGAAATGATCACTAAGTGCTTACATTAAACAAAACGTTTGTCTGCTGAAACTGGTGGAGCCATATGTGGAATTAATATAGACCAACACTGCTGGACCAAATACCGTTTCTTCCTAACTCGGAGCCTGATGACTCTCTGGGCAATAGGAGCTGGCCAATTAGTCCTAACAGTGCTTTGTTTAACATAATGAAGTAAATGCAGAGCAATTGTTCTCAGCTTGTTCTTAGCTTTGAACATTCTTGCTTCTGCTCCAGGCCAGAAGGTGGTCTCATGTGTCTAAAAGCTTGCCTTTTTTCACAACTGTAGAAGCTACTCTAATAAAAAAGTATGACCTCCCTCTACAACCCTGGTTTTGTTTAATCTGCATATAAACTACTAGTTTTCAAATGCTGCCTAGCTCCAGTGAGTCTGACCTTTTGCTTGGCCCCTGCAAGGATGGATCACCATTTTGCTATTCCAGAAAAAGGAGGGAGAAGCCCTGCAAACATGTGGCTAACTCACTGGCACCTGCAGGGGAAAAGCTCAGATCTGCTGAATTGGGCCACATGTTCACAGAGAGCACAGATATCTTAGGAAGTCATGCCTCACATTTATACAGAGCTGGATTTATCACTACTTGGGCTTTCCAGTGCTTTAAATCACTGTATTTATTTTTACAGCTTATAAAAACATACTGGGCACGTTCTGGGCAAGCTAGAATACAGTAGTTACATCTAAGAAGACTTCATATGATATTGGCTTATGTGTTTAATTCTTGAGATGAATACTGTTTTACTTGGGTGAACATTTTATCTTGGTTGCTTGTCTGAATTTTGGATTACCACTTTTAGGCAGTTAGCACAGGTTCTACTCAAATAGTTTACTAAACAGCCTTTTTTGAGAGAGAATTTATGTAATTACAAGCATCTACTTTGGTAATTACTGTGCCACCACTTAAACAGCAAGAAGCATGCTGTGCATTCTTCTTGGGATGAGGACTTATATCTCCTCAGATCTGCACCTCTGAGACTAGTTAAGAAGTGGCAGCTTCTATTTATTGTCCTAAGTATTGACAGCTATACTGAATTAGACTAGAGGCTCTGTTTTTACAAAGAAGACTTTTATTAAAGGCAAATCTTCAAAATAGCAATTAAATTAGCACCACAATAATATATTTTATTGCCTAAGTCACAGATATACAAGAAGTCAGCAGGTCATTATATGGGGTTTTATATCAGCATCAGTATTCCCTCAGTGCGTGAGAAGGCTCAGTTGTGAAAATGAAACATTCAATAAAATCAAGTGTCTTCACAAGAAGCAGACTTGACTTTGCAACTGTGAAATGCTAGAAACTGTTGCATCACTTTTATATTTACAGCTGTTCCAATTCATTTTGCTGCTTCTGATATGAAAGAATTACAAACTGAGCAAGGACAAATGCATCATGTTTACACTGACATAAGCCCAGATCAAACGAGTTGAATGTTGTCAGCATTATCCTGAGAAGAAGTTGAAACACTATCTTTCCTCACTGACTACATACTTTCCACCACTAGCAAAATATGCAACAAGAAAGGAAACACATACTTTTTAAAAATAGGACTGCTTGACATTTCACGTTTTTGAAAATCTATGATTTGCAATCTGGCTGAATGGCCTATTTTCATATAATGTAATTTTTTGAAACACGTCCAGTTTTTCACTTTCATCTTTTGACTGCCCTTTGAAGCACGAAGAGAATTAATTCATCAGTGAATTTTGTTTGCAAAGTGGGATGTGAGACTGGACGTACACTGGGCACATGTTAGTCATCCCAGATGGAAATATTCTTGCATGCAGGCTCTTTTTGGCAATAGGCAGCTACCTTCTAAAATGTATTTCAGTTAGCCAAAGCAAGGATGATTACTTACTGACAAATACTGAAAAAACAGAGGTGAAGAGATCTTAGCCTAAGCTCCGTGCAACATGCAACAAATTTCCAATTAGAATTTCATGCAAGTCTGAGCTTGCAAGCACAATGCATGAAAAATCACACACATGCAAGGTATCTCTGCCAAGTTTCCAGAAAGACCCCTAACTGCATAAAAAGAACACTAAAAAGCTCCAGGTCTATTTTCCAGAATTCCCTGTCCCTAATGTGACACACTCCCAACATATTATCTTGTCCTTATGAACTAGGACAGGCAGTTGTGGTTTTTTATTGGCATTATATCTGCCATATGAAAAGAGAACTTTAGAAGAAAGGACAAGACCAGATGAATGTATGTCTGGAACTACCATACTGTCATAACACCTAAAGGACTTGAGTAGAAGCATGTGACATTCCTCCTTTGGGTTCCATCTCTACTATTCATTAATTCTCTGGAAAAAAAAAAAAAAAAAGGTCTACCTGTATCCTTTTTGATCACAGTTCTGCAAGAGCAAGAATAAGTCACAGCACTATAAGAATGGACTGGTGAGCATCTTCCAACTCCCTTGATTATCTTCTTTCATCTTGTTGTGGTATATTACTTCTTTTGAAAAAGACAAGCTCCGCATATTGATGAAATACAGGCTGTATGAGTAATAATTCTTTTACCAGATTCAAGTATAGTGACTGAATCTCCTTGAAGATAATACTGTATCAAAATTTAACCACAAAATATATATTATACATAATGTTGGGCATTTACATATCACTGTAATGCAGAAGATTGGAAGACACTTTTTTCTCTGGAATTAAGACATTCAGCCTAACATCTTCTATGGTTAGCACACTAGTCATAATACACCAGTTTTAAAAGTGCAGGACTAAGAGAAAAAACTGTAAGTATTATTGCTCCTTGCAAAATGAAATTCTACTCATGTATCAGTCTGCCACATCCCCAAAGGGTTTTCTGATTCCATCCCTTGTTCTGCAGTGCCACTCTCTGCAAAGGTTCAGCCACTGTCCCATAACGAGCAGGTGATACTACTAGGCATTACAGCCAGTTCCCTAGAGTCCTCCTCTCAGGCTCCAGCTGTTCTTGTACCAGTGCAATGAAGGAAATATGTATTTCACATAGAAAACAAACATCGTAGCCTGACAGACTGAGAGGAGTAATTTAGCTCAGAAAATTTATTTTGCCTACAGCATAGGCTATGTCTGTATGGTTGCCACTTAAAAATTTGTCCTGAAATTTACTACACTTCCCTCTTAAAACAAGTACTCCATAAGTAGTTCTTACTCAACCTTTCTTTTTGAAGCTCTCCTTAACAATTACTGCATTCAATTACTCCTAGTTGGGGAATTCTCAGGTCTCCTCATATAAGATTTCTCATAACCATCTCCTGATCTAGGGTTTCACCACTCAGCTCCAGCTCCTATGCCTCTTCCCAACTTGGGTTTGCAGTCAGACATCTATTGGGTACATTGCAAAGACAGATCTTATTTTTCCATTTTCTGACAAATGATAGACTATCACAGCCAAATGGCAAGGAATCATCACTTTTTTTTTTTTTTTTTTTTTTTTATGGTAGCGTTTCACAAATCTTGATATTAAACTATCCAAATCTCTTCACAGCTCTGATGGCAAGCCTTCACACTGGCTCAAGTATTAGAATCAATGCTTCAGAACGTAATCATTTCTTTTCTAACTAAAATGGAAAGCTGCCTCTGATTCTTCAGGGAAGCATTTTTCTAAACCAAGAAACTGATTTTCCAGTTACTTGGCCTGCTCACAGTTTTCAGTTGTGGTGAGAGTCTCAGAATTCAAAGTGTCCCTTGTTTTTAGTTTCTGGTCGGTCTAGACCAGATGGATTTTTCTCTCTTCTTCTGGACTGTTGCAACATCACACTGATTGAAAGCATTTTTCAGTCCCCAGAGAGCTAAACTGCAGAGAGCACCATTGGAGTCATCATCTCTTCGATTCCCTTTTCTCCTCTTCCTCCCTCCCCAAAGCTCGTGTTCAATTCTATTGTGCTTGAAAATATTCCAGTTGGAAGTCATATCACAAAAAGAAAAGTACAGAAGTTTCCTTTTCTTGGCCATGGTTGGGACTTCAAATAAAAATGCCAACATGAAATAATGGTAGAACAGCAGAAGCAGCATTTACAGACCACTAGGTCCCAAACCAAATAGCATAAATTTAAAATATCCTGCTGGAGTATTGCTCCAATAGCATTATCCATTAGGAAAAAAAGCAATAGGGACAGTTCATTTGTGTGGATGAAGAGGGATTTGCTACATCATGTGGGTTTTTCACAACCTCTGAAACCTGTAAGAGGTTGTTTATTCCTCAGGCTGCTGCTGGCAGAAATCGTGCCATGCCATCAGCACAAAGGGACTCCTGCCCTGGAGAAGGGTACCCAAACACGTGGCAGATCTTGAGGTCTGGGCCTGCTCAAGTCATTTTCAAATCCTCAGATCATGTAATAGTGTTAAATCACAAAAGCCTAAGTACGTTAATGAAAACCAGTCCCCGCAACCTATGGCACGAGCAGCAATTGTAAAACAAAAGCCGCTTTCATACTACACAAACACACACGCACAGATGATGTATCTGGCATTCGCACGGTGCCTGATTTGGAGGTCAGTCACAGAAGACTGCTGCCTCAGCTGGACACTACATGCTTAAAACCTTAACTACATGGCAGACCAAGTGAAGCCTATGAGATTTTTACTGCTGACGCAGAGGCTAGGACTTCACAGACTCCATGAGTTCTCTCTCCTACTTTCCATCATGCTTCTGCTTGAGCAGGATTATAAAATCTTGCCACTGTGAAGTAAATTAATTCTCTGCTTCCATATTCTGTCTTAGTCAGTGAGGCCACACTTGTACAAGTTAGGTCAAATTCTCCAGCTGGCGCTGAGCTTAACTTCTCCCCTAGGCATTGGTATGGGCTCTTAAACAGGGTAGGCCTATAAGAGATTCTCCCTTTATTTTTTTGGATATGAGGTAACATTTTGGTCTAATACCCTAAAATTAGCTGTATGGCAACATAGTTGTTTGCATAACTTCAACTTTTCCACACATCTCTCTTGCTTTCTCTTTTCTATGGCACTTTACAAATAAAAATCAGTGCTTAAAGTGTAGCATTTTCTCCTGTAACTAAAACATCTGAGAGCACAAATCTCTGCATTTATACACAAACCTCAACAGAGAGAACTGGAGACAAGAATGCTGATGTATTACAAGGATAATTGGAAAAAACAACTGTATTCATAAACAATTACCACAGCAAATACACAAAAACTCCCTCTTTGTCTCCCTGACACACACATGCATACCCTTTGCTCAGCACTTTAAAAATAACCATTAGTCATACAGCAAATGCATTTTACATGAGCAAAGGTTCATTCCAACATTTGTCTTTAAAAAGGCAGGCAAAAATCATTTTATTAAAAAGTTAAACTACAGAAGAGCGGCTGGGTGAAGGCACAATGATTTGTGTGATTATTACAACAGGCACCAAGTGGACTCCGCTTAATTCGGTTTCCCACTGATGCCACTTCACCTTAGTCCCTGGTGTTAGCCCTGATTTGCATCAGCCTGTGTGAAAAAGGAATTCCCTCTGACAGTTTTGAACTTGCCATGTTTTAATTTCACCCCTTCTGTGTGCACAGAAGCGCACACAGGCTCCCTCCCCTGCTATCTCAGTTTCAGGGATACCAAGGGATGTCAGCAGGCAACACCTTTCAGCAGCAAGGAAACCAGGGTGCCCAAAGCCACTCCTGAAACAGCTGCAGATGGCGGAATAAACTGGTCTCCCAGCTCCTAGCCAGACACTGCCTCCCTGGGGCGATCAGGGTTGCTGTAGAGGCTGCCGGGCCTCCCTCAGTCAGAGCAGCTGCTCACCACACAGCCAGCCTCCTTGGGCGTGCTGCGCCCTGCTCCCAGCCCTTAGTTCCCCCTCTCCTCTCTGCAGCATGGCAGAGTGGCTCTGGCTGTTCCCAGCCCTCTTTCTGGTGAGGGTCACGCTTCAAAGCCTCCAGCCCCCACAGAGGAAGGCCTCATCCTTCCTCCTAGCCTCCCTCCAGCCTCCATGGCATCGATTTTCCCGAGCCAGACATCAAAAATTCCCTACTTGCAGTTATGTGGGTGATGTGTGCAGAGAGCCATTCCCACCTGCAGATACCTGTTTGACATAGAAATTCCCTCTGATCTGGATTCCCAAGTGAATGCTTCAAGGTCTTCAGAGAACTTGGGTCTTAAGATGCTTATTGAAAAAATGCAAAAAACAGCTCTCAACCCCCACAAGTCCCAGATTGCTATGGTTAGAAAACCCATCTCAGCTTGGAGGGTCAGTGATGCTTTTCTGTGTGGCGTTCAGGTTTATCAGAACTGAGCAGGCAGACTGCATCTGCACTTGGGATGAGGGCAAGATGAAACTGCAGCTGGGCACTGCAATTTGCTTACTTGTCTCCACTTTACAGTTCTGATTCACCAGGAAAATCATTTATGTGGCTACTTTTTATTTTTCAGACTTCAGAAAATGGGTTTGTTGAAGCGCCATACAACAGGCTGTCTCTAAGGTAAAATACTCCCTTTTCTCTCCAAACAGTGTAAAGACAGCTTGCAGAAGCACTCAGCTACAGACAAGGGTGTTAAGTAAAGAGAACCACATGAAAATGGAGATAATCACAGAACATCCTGAATTGGAAGTGACCCAGAAGGACTACCAAGTCCACCTCCCGCCACCACACAGGACTACCCAAAATGCAAACCATAAATTACGTACAATAAACTGGGCTATACTACCTCATAGCCTTTCACTCTTTCACTTAGAGAGACTTCTCTGCATACACTTTTTTTTTTAATAGAAAAAAACACAAAAGAAAGAAGAAGCTGGATTCAGCTCCTACGTCCCTTCAGCTGTAAGACAACTCACAGCTGCAAAGTTTACATGTGTTAAGTGGGGATGCCACAAGCCAGTCTGCAATGAGGTTGTCATCCTCATCTGAGGAAACACAATGTGCATACATGCCAATGAATTCACCGCAAGTGAAGCATTTGGCAGAGATAATTTAAAGCACATTGTAATTCATCAGTTGACTATTCTATCTAGAGCTGATCGTAAAACGCAGAAATGCTGCAGCCATCAAAAAGGTGCAGCTTCACAAAATCTTAGTCTTTTGCAAAATATAGCCACCATCTTCATGGAAGGGGAGAGATTAAAAAAAAGTAAGCTGAAGAGACAGTGCTAAAAGTATCAAAATGGCGTATTTTGACAGTTTCTGAATGAAATGTTGGGGGTTTTCCATTAAAGCACTTCTCACTTTGTACTTTTAGCTTATTTTAAAACATGAGATGAAGAAATCAAAATAAAAGGTAGCATTTTTGTTAAAACATACTGCTACTGACCAGATTGGAAAATAAGGCAAAATTTTACATAACGTGGAGTTTGAGAATACTCCTTCAAACTGAAACAAAATTCTAATTTGAAATGTCACATTTCACAACACTGCATGAACAAGGGATTCCCAGCTCTAATTCTGCTGCTACCTAAGTGATGAAGTCTTAGCTGAGCTAGGTTTTTTAGATCAGCTATTAGAGCAATTCAGAAGCACACACTGGGAACACATTACTGTGATGAGCCTCTTCTCCTCTGATCTGAGATTCCCTCTCCTACAACTTGAGGTTAATCATTTCTTCTAGATGGGACAAACTTCCAGTACTAAGTGGCTCAAAGCAAAATTCACATCTTCCTGAGAAGACGATGACTGACACAGTTGACAAATATACACAGAGCACATATGAAACACAGCCCAGTACACCAGAGCTTCCCAAAATTAGGAGGGAATGTACAAATGGGCATTTATCACTTTCTGAGGGCTGATCTTGCCTTTTTTTTTTTTGCATGCAGAGCTCCAAATGAAGGGGACAAATGCATTACAGAAGCCAGCAAAGTACAACCAAGCACAAATCTGTACCTATGGCCCTTGCATGGCAAAAGGAGAACTGCCTGTGAGAGTATGATAAGTTCCTCTGAAACTATTGTCTTAGTCGCTATACTGTTATACAGCTGGATAAAAAAAGGAAAAATCAGCACAACAGAGGTGTTTGCTTTGGGGTTAGACACCAGGGGTAATGCTAAATTCAGCAGCCAGAGCAGAACAAATAGAAACTGTGAGCTTTCCACCACATAAATGAAAATTCATTCAAAAGGTGGAGTGTAATGTTCTTCGAGATGGATAATTCACATAAGCTGTGCGATTCAAAGATTCATGTCTCCACACCAGCTCCACACCACTTCAGGATTTATGTTTTATTTCAGTTTTCATCGGACTGCTCATGAATGACCAACGACAAAAGAGCATGTGTGCATTTTCCTTTTTCACAAGTCCTGTTAATGAGGACTCTGTTGCATTAAGACAGTCAAGACTGTCTCTGGCAAAATGTGTTGAACCAAGGTGTTTGTGCCTGCATAAAATTAAGCCACAAGTAAAGCACTTATTTCTGACAGCAGATTTATAATAGGAAAATCCCAGCAGGAATGAAGAGTTAGAAACCACCGCTATAACCTTTTTCATAAACTTCACCTTGATTTAGTATCTCAAACAAGTAGCAGGAAAGGCTAACAGCAGAGGTAATCCTATCATCTTTTCTCTGACAGCACCATTCCATCTTTTTTACTTCCTCATGCTGCTAACATGAATTCAAATCATCTGTGTTTAAAGTTAAACGCAGTGATTGACAGATCTTTGTAGTCTCAGTCCGTACTGAAGATTATTCTAGATACCTATCAGTTATTACTACAAGCCCTGTCTGATATTCAATACCTACAGGGAAAATTGTTTTTAACGGTGTAATATCTGATCTATTTTGAAAGCTATTTTAAAATAAGAAACTAACTATAACCAGGTGGCTAAAATCCAGACAGGTTTTTTATGGGTTGATTTTTGGAGGGAGAAGGTGGAAGATAACAGCAGAACTCTGTTATACTGAAGTAACAACCATGATTCAGAGCAAAACGCAGACAAAAATGAAGCATTTTGTTTTGATTCCATGACATCAATTTCTGAAAAAACACCTATTCAAATAACATAGGGTACAGCAAAGTTTATGGGTTTGTTCCTGGCTTTTAATACAGCCTCATGACAGCATGTGCTGCTCTGAAGTTACTGCTGGCTTTCACAAACACAAGTCACGTCAGAGCCCAGCCATTATGCCACAAAACTGGGAAACTGCAAGAGACCTGGGTGCACTACATCTCCTGCTGTGGACACAAACAGAAAACACAGCAGTGAATCAGTGAAGGGCCAGTAGTACAGAAAAGCAGCAGAATATCCTCTTTAATTAACAGCCCATAAGCTCAGCTCTGCCAACCCCACAGCCATGATGCAGCTATCAAATTTAAATTCAGCTCTTGATTACAGAGTTACAGGACAGGCTGGCTATAGGCAGAGGAAGAACAGTCAGTTGAGTAGGAGAGCACTCCAGCGGTGCCACACTCATAGGGAAGAAAGAGGAAGTATTGTCCTTGCACGTGGGCAGACCAGTCCCAGTGGAAGGAGAGACCCAAGAACAGAGGGATGGCTGGGCAATGTCAGCTGGGGCACCTCTGGTACCCTGAGCCGCTCCAAGGCAGGCTCATCCCTGTCCTCAATTTATCCTTCCCCACCACTTGGTTTTACATCTGCCACTGACAGACTTTGAAACAGTTCTGGTTAATGGCGCCTCTCAGAGCTTCATTTTCCCTACCACGCTGATATTTAATAACAGGGGAAGAAGCACGAGAAAAACAGCACAAATAGAGGGCAGGACATTGCCCTCAAATTCCACCACTTTGTGAAGCCTTATTAACTTTGTGTTCACAATTAACTGAATCTGAAACTGCAAGAGACAAAGACCTAACAGTGCTGCTTGGTTCAAGAGTCTTTCCTGGTTTTGTGACTGGGGTATGAAGAGCAAGCACAGTTAGTGTGTTTTGGCTGTAAATCATGGTAGGAAAAAATAAACACAAGTGGGGAAAGGAACTTGTGTGTCTTGGGCTAGATGGGGTGGTTCGGGCTGCTGAATTCCTAGTGGTTTTTTCAAGATTTCATTTATCCCTGGTTGTTACTTTGTGTGCTTTGCAATGAAAAATAAGTACCAAAGAGATGAAAATGCAGACTTTTAAAAGCCAAACTCAGTGCCCTAAAATCAAAGGCAGTAAATGCATCAGTAAATGCATCAGTCATTTGGCTAAATCTGAAAGTCATGAAGATGGGCATATTCCATCAGCAGAACTGACAGCTAAAAATAATCTCACATAGCAATGTGAACAGAATTACCTTTTTCCTGCACCGGACAAATAAAATCTGATTGATTATAGCATTCTCAGTTTTGCAGTGCTACATTACATGGGAGCCTGAAAGAGGATGATGATTTAAATAAAAAGATCCTCCTCTGTTTGTCAAATTGTCATTTTTCCATCTGCAAATAATGAAATATAAACTATTCTGAAAGGGAGAGAGATGGAGGGGAATGTGTTCCACGGATCTGTGGAGAACCACATAGAAACATATACAGAAAAAGAAGCTGCAGCACGGAGCACTTCCTGACCTCCTCTTGGCTACAAGTCTAAAAGAAGTCTCTAAGGCAAGAAGCATGAAAGAGCTTAAACAAGAAACCCTTCAGAAGTACAGCTCTTTGCTGCATGAATACCACAACACAGGGAAAATCTGCTGTGTAGGAGTACAGTCCTCCCACTTGAAAAGAGCTGGTAATGCCATCATGTCACGGAAAGATTTTCTTCATGGCTTTTGTGCATTGAAGGCATTAGCGAAGTGGAAAAAGTGTGAGCTGACAATTGTGTGAAAAGAAGGGTTTCTTAATTACATTGTAAAATATGTATCATTTAAAGATGCTGCAGAATTAGTGGTAAAAATACACGTCATCCCATGTAAGCGGATGCAAAATCAGTGCAGGTTAATCTAGTAGACATTTTCACTGGCTTCTGGATAATGCTTTCATGAGCTCTTTACAAATATCAAGGAGATGCTACATTCATCAATGGAACATAAATAGTCCTGCCACTCTAGCTTCCTGCTGCAGCGTTTACACTCTGTCTGGACCCCTGGTACAAGTCAGTCCATGGTTCAGCATTTAGCCTAATTTGGCTTTTTCTGTCTCATTTATTCACCATTTCCACTTCTCTTGTACCAGACTGAAAGTCAACAGTTAACCAATGTAGACAATCCAGACATTCAGGTTTGAGTATTGGCTCAAACTGTGCACCCTCACGACAACAGAAAGACATAGCCCAAGTATCAGAGATGAGAATTGAAACCTGGGCTCTGTGTTTTGATCTGATGCCTTACACAGGAGGCTGTGTGACTGAATCAAAGTCTTAAGCATCAGGACTGCAAATAAGATTTCCCAGGTTTTGAACCAGTATCACTGCTTGAAGACTACACCAGGACAGTGGCAGCTTTGCTGTTAATGCCAAACTTTCTGGGTATGCTGAATATGAACGTAGTCATTCATACTATTTCTTTCTGTTACAGGTTGGTTCATCACTGCACAGCATTTTTCTATTCCAACTGGCGGAACAGCCATCCTGCTGAGCCTGCCCACCACTATTAGGACCAAAGAATATTCTGCACAAACAACTGACACAGACTACTTACAGGGTAAAAAATCCTAACATGAAATAAATGCCAGAGATATATTTCCCTCCCTGTCCTCCTCATGGAATTCAGAATCAAAGGCCAGACTTACTAAATAGCATTATCCTTCTCCTCACTAATCATCCGAAGAGCATTTTCTTCCACTGTCACTTTATAATTCAGGAAACTTCTTTATTCTTTTCCTTCTTTTGCCTTGGAAGTCCACTGCAAATTATATAAAGCATGATTTCTGGCTCTCGTGATACGCTTGTACACTGTCTCGTGCATGTGCAAGCATACACATGCACGTTCAAACACACAGTGCTAACATGCACCATGCTCTGGGCTATTCTTTAAAAGAACAGGCATCAGAGCCTTGAAGTGCAGCAGTAACAAGCTGTTCCGAACACGCTTTGTGTTTTGTTTCCAGAGGAGGTGTGGTGGGGGCACAAGGGATACTTAATCATAAAAATGCTGAATATTTAAGCCCTCTCCCTGTTCCACCACCCCCATTTAAATCAGCAGTGCAGTTGGAATGAAATACAACTCGGCTTTCAAACATTTTCGTATTTAATTTAATTTACTTTTAGAGCGATAGCTGAACTCAAAACAGATTTTACCCCTTTTCTCCTGGATGGGGAAATAGAGATGACCGAGTTCCCTTTGAACTTAGTTTAGAATGCTTCTTTTTTTTCCTATTAACTAAAAACAAACAAAAGGAGGCAACTACTGAAGAAGTCCATCATCTATTGCCAGTATAGGACTGCAATAAAATGGGATGAAGTGGTGAGTCTCTCCTATCCTACAGGACAGGTGTTTTCACTACCTGACACGTGGGTTGGCTGTTTCACAAAGAGGATATGGTCTTGAATTAGTCTAACTCTTAAAGTGGGCTTTCCCTACAAAAGTTAAGGTGTATCTATGCTTTCAGTGGTAGGGACTGTGATTTCTGGAGTATGGGTCTTCAAGAATCAGCCATACATGTGAAAAGTAGCCATGGGTATCAATCATGAAAGGTCATGTTGAGAGTTTCACCTACCCATCCACTGCATGCATTGTACCACTGGAATTCAGGGATGAGTTACACCAAGATAATACTCAATTACCTATTTTGGGAAAGACACGAGTGAAAGGGAATGGATATTGATAATGAAATCACAACTATCACTGGTCTCAATGATAAAACTCCTCAGTGAGATATTTACAACACTTTGTAAAGGGAATACTGATTTTTTTTTGGAGTGATCCTTCAGCGGAATGGAAGAATTATGAGGTTGTGGATGCAGGGCATGCAGTTCACTTGAGGAAAAGCACAGCCTCAGTCCAGCTCGGACCAGCTAGCATTGGCAGGCTCCCGTGTGTGAACCCACACAGCCAACAGCTCTGTGCATAAGCAGTCATGTTTGATCTCCACAGATGTCAATCTTGCCTCCTTCATAAACATTCATTTCATTTTAATGCTCTTTTTTATATTTTTTTAAGTCTGGTTTTGATGAATATCCCAGAGTTCAGATGTTTCTCCCAAGTTTAGAGGAGAAACCATTCCAACATGTATTTTTTTTTTCTGGTAATTTCACAAAAAAAAACCTTGTCACTCTCAAATTTCCACATTATTCAGGTTTCATTCAGGTCAGAAAAAGCATTTTGCTGCTTGCCCACGTTTTTGTTTCATGGCTTCATTTAAGCCCAAAAAAGTATTAGAGGAAAATGGTGAGGAGATGACCTCCAGAGATCCCTTCCAACCTCAACCATTCTGTAATTCTGTGAAAACCGACTGAAAATGAAGTTAACTGGGTCTTCAAAAATATGAGTTGTCTGAAATTTGGACAGAAGATGAACATGTGGGATTTTTTATTTGAACATTCCTATTACCAATATTTAATAATAAAATGCTAAAGGCGTTTCTGAACAAACAATTAACCTCATGGTGTTTCTTGCTGAGGTTTCTGTCTCATTTTTTTTTAATAGGCCAACATCCTCTGACCAGGGTGGCACCTATTTGTATCTAGTAGGGGGAGAGAGGAAAGGGCTATTCTTTTAATGCTGCAAAATCTTCCAGAGCCTACAATAATGAAACACATCTAAAACCTCCTACATTTCATTTCAATTCAGAGAATTTTTTTAAGCACCACGAGCAAGGCTCTGCTTCACACCTCTCTCATCAATTCAGTGAGTGCAAGTTCAGGCACAAAGCCAGCCCTGCTTCTGAAGGTCTCAGTCTTGCAAATCAGCTCACTCTCAGTTCTCCTCTGATGTCTGAAAGCACCCAGCTTCTCCACAGAAGTACTTCACAATTCAAAAGTCAGGGTGAACCATTTTCTGTTCAGAAAACTTTGCTCTGGCCTTGCTAGCAGACCCAGACTTTCTGTGTGCACAGGAATGCAATCAACAGACAGAGAAAAAGATCTGCAAGGAAAATCCTTTAGAAATCAAAGGGTCATAATATACCACTTAGAGTATTTTGTGGATTAAATTACTGAATAATAATGAAAGATGAGAGATTAATGGCAACCTGGTCCAAAGCCCTCTATTTATACTCAGGCCAAATAAAATGGTGGGCAGGTGCAGTGTGTCTCTAACTCAATAGAGGACTTCTGTATGCCCCTCACTTTTCAATCCCATTACAGTTATTATACATGCTTCTGTAAAAAGACAAAAAATATTTCCCAGAGTTAATGACAAATATATTTTATCTTTAGCATTTACTTCCATCAAGTACACTTTGTTGGCAGTACTATCAAACAATGCAGGGCAAAGAAATCGCAACCCATTTGAAGCAGAGTTCCATCTAAAATGACTTTCATCTTTGTTAAGAGGAAATTCAGACAGACTACTAAAATATTATTTTTCTTCCAGGCACATAACAATCATCTGAGATTTTTTTTTTACTCTTCTAAGAATTTCGGGAATTTTGATTTTGTTTTCTGTTTTGCCACTTCACCGCCATTTGAAAATTGCCAGAACAAAAGAATCTAAAACAACAGCAAAGCGCTTCTAGAGAAAATAAAACATTTATTTCCTGCCTGCAAGTCTTTTCAAAAAGCTCACCTGTAAATAAAGCTATACTAATAACTTCTATGGCTTCTGTTCCAAAAGCTCTTCCACTCTTACACAATTTTGCATTGCACATTTGTACTTTGTCATGCTACTTGTTCTGTAACAAATAGCAAAGCCTGAACAAACCGATTTTCTGGCAAGAAGAATGCTTGTTTGCAAAGTCTCTTAAAACCACACATGCAAAAAAAGCTGCTTTGTTAGACATTTATGGCTTCAGATATTTATTTTACTTCCCTGAAGTTAAGGTTCTTCATGATAAAGAACCACACCAAACAACATCAATGAAGATCAGAAGACTCAACGCAATGAACTTTCCAAGCTAAATCTTAAACAACAGAGCATTTATTGCAGCGTTCAAGTTATCAGGAAGAGTAACAATTGGGGATAGCTGTGATACAAAGGAAGGGTCTTAGGGAGCTTTCCTTTCAGTGGATTAAGTTCTGTCTAATGAAGGAATTTCAAGAAGGAATTGCTAACTGACAGCTGTCCACCAGAGTATACAAAGCAAGGAGGTGACTTTAACCTAACTGCTCATAGACCAAAAGCATTCAGTAATGGCAAGCTATATATACACTGAAGCATTTAGTGACCAGGAAAGGCATGAAGAGTAACGAAGTTTAACAAAAAACTGGATCATCAATGAATTTTGCTAAAACAAAGCTTTATCAGGACACCTGTGATTTCAAACTCTGTGTGCATTTAGCGATTCATTTGGAAGTGATCTACAGGAAACTCAGCAGACATGACTGCAAAGTGAAGCACTGCAGAGAGGAACACAGCTTAAACCACTAAAAAGTGTGGGAGGAAAGGAAAGAATGGGAGCTCAGCTCAACAGCCCCTTTTTAGGCCAAACCCTAGAAAATCAACCAGAAAGGCTGAATGCTCAGCACTTTGGGTAACCAGGCTATTTGTTTAAGTGCCTATGCTCAGATTTATGAGCTCTTTGTAAATCCTTAAGCGCAAAAGCAGAGGGTTAATATTCCAGAAGCACTCCACTTTTAATTAGATTAAAATTAGGTATGAATCTATGTTGCAAAGAAGATATTCGGAAGACCTCAATACCAAACAGGTCTCACTACGGCCACCCTGAGGCCTGTAGAGAATCAGTAGAAAGTCTGCTTAGACCTAGATAAGACATAAATGAATTAACAGAGATGACCCTAGCACTCTGTCCATAATGACAGTAGAACTATCAACTACTGCGTCTGCTGCCTGTAGGTGCACTGAGTAGGACTTGCTCCATCCCAGCGGCCCCTTCACCTCCAGTCTCACTCATGTGGAGTTTTAGCAATTCTTATTTCAGTGCGAGGCTGTCATCGCTGTGTGAGAGTCAGAAGGGCTGCAGAAGATGCACATGTCAGAAGTGCACCAAATGGGCAGCTCTTCCCCAAATCCAGGACAAACCCGGACCATCCTTCCCATGTGAACCCGTGGTCTTTTGGACATTCATCCCCAAATCTGGGCTGATTTCAAGGCATGTGGCATTGCTCTCAGGGCACGCCTGGGAAGAGAGCGTATCGCCATTCTCCCCAAGACCACTTTCTAAACAAGTACGTTGCTGAAAGAAATCTTGACGAGGGTGGAGAAGGGAACTGAGGGGAAAAAAAAAAAAAGATGAGGGGAATTGACTAAAACCAACCTAAGGAATATTTTTCTTATTCCAGCATGAAATGTTGACAGAATTAAATGTGGGATTAAAAAAAACAACCTTCTAACGCACAGTTTCATGTTACCTCCGCAAGAGTTTTGATTCCACTTACGAGACTTCCCGAATGAAAATGCTGGCTAGGTGCCTGCCTCGAAAATACATTTTTCCTCAGAAGAGTTGATTTGCCAGTTGTCAGTGCCATTACTTTGCTAGCCAGCAAAATATGTTCATACTCACAGCAGGCAATTACCATTCTTTTCTCTACTGGTAAGGGGCATGACTTCACTTCTAGGTCTAAGAACCCTGGATCCTTTCCTTATTACATAGTCTAGTTCACCAGCATAATTAACCCTTCAAGCAAATGGAACGATTATTTCCTTTCTTTTTAAAGTGAGTTTAAATGGTTTCATCTGAGAATGGTTTTGTAAACAGACGAATCTGTTTTACACATTTGCGGCCTGTTCCAAGGGGCATCAGTTGCTGGGAATGCCATCGGAGCTGAGCTGCCTCACACCATGGTCTGAAAACTGTGGTTACAGTCAGCTCTCAGAAAACAAAAACACTGGGGATCGCTTCCAAGACTTCTTGAAGTTAATGGGAGCCTTTTAATTAGTTTCAGTGTCTTTGGGGAAGGCCCTTAGGGCAAATATTCCTTCTCGAAACTTGTTCTCCAACTCATGGGGCCAGGAGGTGGTATTTTTCATGCATACACAACAGTGCTACAAATGCTCCCAAATGCTTTTATTACAAGGCCCAAATCACACTGGGGAAAAAAAAAAAAGAGAGAGAAAGGAAAAAAAAAAGGTGTCTCTGGAATAAGAATATAACCTACTTT
The DNA here is from genome assembly GCF_002078875.1 of Numida meleagris. Taxonomy (NCBI): domain Eukaryota; kingdom Metazoa; phylum Chordata; class Aves; order Galliformes; family Numididae; genus Numida; species Numida meleagris. The sequence continues at coordinate 23,748,427 of NC_034410.1, read as the reverse complement.
ATCTGACAGGAGCAAGAAGATTCCAGCAAACACCAAATGCAATGGCATGAACAGATCTGGGTGACTCCTTCATAGAGAATAGACAGGACAAATTATTTTTAGTGTTCTCGTCTGTGCAATTAAAGGATAACATCCTAACCTCTGAAAGGTGTCATGGTAAAAGAAAAAGTTAGGGTCCTTGTATAAAAGCAGCTGTGAATTCAGCTGTACAAACTAGCTTCTTAAAAATGCTGGGCAAGGAGGTTTGCTATGATTGGTTTGATCTTTCACAGCACTTTCCTTTCTAGAATACAAAGACTGCATCTTGCCTGGTCTCAAAGAAGGATGATCTCTTATTTCTGCCACTGAGCAGCACATCCCTCTTCTAGAGGCAGGGCGATGGGATACGCTGCAGCCCCTTGCTCAAACAAGTGAAGTTAACAGATTTATCCCATATTTACACCAGAAAAAGTGGAATCAGAATCTGATAGTACGTGATCAGAATCACATAGTATGTGGGGTGCAACTTTCTGGCCCAAACACACTCTTGAACCGGAGTTACACAGAACAACCTGTTTGTACTAGAAAATGCAGACAGCTTCTTAAGGGTTACATTTCCTTTTTACATACTCCTACATCAAAACCATATTGCAGCATAGCCCAGGATTCAAACACATTCGACAGAAACAGGCAGCATAGCTCTGATACTGAACTCCAGCCCAGTTTTAATTGACTGCCAGCTCTCAGCCACTTCCTAAAGCTCCCGATAGCCAATACCAGTGTTGTAATTCCTAAATGTGTGCTTCTCCCAGCTGGAGACCAAATCTAAGGGTTTCAGCTTGCTTTCTGAAATACAAACATGATACTTCTACTCCTGCAATGGACCCCCACCTCAGGACACCTTTCTGAAAAGGAAAAACGTCGCAGGGGTGGAAGGCAGGCAGTCGTTTATTAAGAGGATATCCCTGAAGTATAAACAACCCAATGTTTTCATCATTCACTGACAAATAATTTACAGTGCTGCTGGTGAAATCCCCTAGAAACCTCTTCAGGCACTGGCAACAGGTTAGACTGATAAGTATTTTTAATTAATGTCACTGCAATCACGCGTTTCATATGCTTAGGTAGGTATTTTCCTGCCAACAGTTAATAGCAAAATGGCTTTCAGTGTATTCTACAGTTCCTGAAAGCATGAGTCTGCAAAACAGCATCAGCCTTGTGCAAGAGAAATGTTTCATGACGTGAATTCAGGTGAAAACCACACATCATACAGCGCTCTGGCCAGGGCTGGCTGACAGCACACGGATGTTTTTCCAAGCAGGGCGTGCAAGGGCAGCTTTACTAACAATCCAGGGCTTACTGTGCCAGGCAGTGAGGATGGAGGAAGTCAGCTCACGAAGAAAACTGGGAGCTCATGCACCCATCCTTTCTTCAAATTGCTACTCCCTGTTTCAAATGTCCATATTTCCCTAATTCTGTGATACTCACTATTGCTTCCAAACACCTTCTGAGAAAATACTTCCTCTGCGGAACCCTCTCAGACAAACTGCCAGCGACATCCCATCCCTTCTGTTCAAGTCAGAGGCCAGGGATTTAAACCAAGGTCTGCAGGGCCCTCAGCTTGGTAGCAGCAGCTCACAACAAGAAGCAACACCAGTTTTGTTTATTTATAGCAGAGGCTGGGAGGTTTTAAAAGTGCAGTGAAAAACACTACGTCACTTCCTGAGGCATAAAGATGTACAAAACATGTTCTCCAGCTGGAGCACGCGGATCTGGTAGCAGTGAGGAGGCTGCCCCCACCCCCCTGGGAAACACACTTAAAGGAAATCTTGAGTTCCAGCCCCAGCTCCCAGTGCAGGGGGAGGGGGATTTGGTAATTATTTCTCTTGTTCATTATAGCATCTCGTGCCTGCAAAGCTCAGAGAATACTGGCACCATCCCAAAATATCTCCAGCGCTGATATACCATCACAAAGCATCAGACTGCAATGATGCATCATCACCTCCCCGCACAGCAGCATGACACAAACATCACTGGAGAACAAGACAGTGACTTTATCACTGAGTAATTTAATTGATGTCTTGAGCTCTAAATAGCCACTTCCCTTCACCTCCTCAGCTGAATCCCTCCTTCTAAGGATGTCATCCACACTAAACTAGCACTTACTGTTGTGATACTGATTGATGCTTCCTGGCAGCGAGTAACAGGATAGAGCACTAGTGAAAGTTCATTAACTCTAAGCTAATGCATTTCATGAGAGACAACAAACTGAATCACTAGGGGAGGGAGAGCAGCTTTGTTTAACAGGAGATGATCTATAAAACAACAGGAATGCCCATAAGCCAGATGAAGGAAAGGGTGAAAGAGAAGATAGAGGAAGCTAGAAGAATGGCTGAGGATGCAGTTTGTGAGCACAGGACCCATAAGACAAAAATAAAAACAAACACAGATCCAGGTCCAGATCCCATAGCGTTAAGCAGACAAAGTAGGATTTCTACCCCAACAGATGCCTAGAATGATGGCTTATTTTACTCTTTTTAGGGAGGGGAAAATATATATGAAGAAGCTGAAGAGAGAACTGGATATGAAACCACCTCAGCTTACGACTACTTCACATATCATGGCTCAGATGGTCTTGCTTGATCTACAGTAGTTTCAAGATAACTCCAGAGACCAGGTTTGTGCTCAGGCTGCAGAACAGCTGGGAACCCAACTCACAGTTGCAGCAAGCTATGGGAGGCAGGTTTGTCTGTGAACACAAATGCTGACGGAGCCACTCATGCACCTCTGCATTTCCCACCCCTCCTTTCTCCTTTTGACTCCAAAACTCCTTCCTCTGCTCATGCCTACAGGGAAGAGCTGTGTAGAGCCTTGGAGCCACTCTGTCCCTTTGTGAGTTTGTTGCCTACAGCCTGTCCTCGAACACCTGGTCAAAAGGCTCCAGGGAGTCAAGGCAGAAAGCCAAACTTGCGACTTTTACTCAAAAGGTAGCACTGCATAACAAGACTGGGGGCTTTTAAATCTCCTAGAGTAGGGGGATGCAGGCAAGTTCCCACAGTGTAGTTCAGAATTGCACAGGCTCCTAAAATTCCTCCAAATTTCTTCTTTCAATCTCTAAACAGAGTTGGGATGTGGAACATGTTGGTACTTGAAGCTTAGAACTACCATTTGGTTAATTATACAGCTGATTATGTAGGCCTGTTGGCTGACTTACCCCCACCCCCTCCAAAAAAAAGCTTGGGCACTTTATTATAAATGTATATATATATATAAAATAAATAGAAAGACCTACTGCCACAAAGTGGCAGGAGGAAGGAATGATGAGAAACAAGGTCCTCTGACTTCATGTGTGGCATTTACAATATGGAAAACTCAATGCCACACATGAAGTACAGTAAAAGTAACAGAAACAACAAAGTAGCACTTGGTTTCCTTATTTAAACAGTTCAACCTTAACTGAAAGCTCCCCTTCTGCAAAAGCAATTGAGCCAGCATGAGCTCTCTGAACTTTTTCACCTAAGTTGCCTTGTAGAAAAAATACAGTTTCTTGCTTATCAGAAACTGATTTTTTAAAAGTACATGTGTATATTTAGTAAGGCTGCTGAATTACGGAAACCAGAGCTACAGCCGGGAGATACTCCTTACAACAAATAAAAGCCCTTTGTGCATTTTGATTGGGATGACTGCTAAAAATATTCCAACGCAGCTGTTTAATTTGCCGTAGCTCGAAAGCTAGTTTTATACTTTTAATTGCTACTGTACCAAATTCTTTGATTGCATTTGATGAAATTAAGATTTTCTGTGTTTAATGATTAAACCTGGGAAAAAAAACCATAACCACATGGTAGTTAAAATGTAAATTGCCTGCGCTGGGAAACCTAGGTAAATCCTTCTGGATAGTTGTCAGAAATCTTCCTATACCAAGCATGATACATTTCTCAAAAACTGTTCAGGTTACATTTTCCTAAGGGTCGAAAAACCTTGATCCCACTGCCGTCATGTAACTTTTGCACTTATTTCTGAGGATAAAATGCAGCTCTGTAACAGCAAATACCACATTCGCAAAGACCCAGGACAGCCTGGTTTAGACATACATCATTCCATGGGTGCAGTTTTTGCACACCATCCCTCACGCAAACACTGGGGTTCACGCGGACAAAACCTATGTGCTGGGAGTGTGCAAATGCGTATGTGTATAAATAAGAGATGTCTACAAGAGCACACAGAGCTGGGCGGTCAAGGTGTTCTGCTATGCACACAGAGACACAGACTTTGAGTCCTAGGCTGACGCCGAAGGCCATCCACCATTAACCACATGTGTGCTGTACCTGACCACGCAGACGCGATGGCAGGGGGAGAGAGCAGAGCTTTAACCTTGGAAAATCAGAGTCCCCAGCACATGACCCACACTCAGTCACTCTCCCATGTGCCAGATGCAGCCCTTATCTCTCCCAGTTCTGGACTGCTCCAGCTTGCTCAGTCTCACTGTTAAGGCAAGGACCATGCTCGGCTGATGTGCTTCCTCTGCCTGACATAGGTGGCTGTTGTGTCAACATCTGGATAATCAGGCCGATGCTTATCCTCTGGAAGCTCCGTCTGCCACCCCAGACAGTGTGATGCAACCCTGGGCTCTAGCAACAAATGGAAGAGATATTGTGCTTTTAAACGAGAGCAAGCCATACGAAAGGGAAGGACAAAGTGCCAAGGGAAAAAGATAGTGGGTGTTATTAGAAGCGCGGACCACAGAAGCATTTGTTCTCACAAACTTTTGAAGAAATACAGCAACAACTACAGCATGCTGATAACTACAGCCAAACCCAAGTCTTTACGCAACTGATGTGCTGCTATTAAGAATCACACACCTATGGCACGAGCTGCAGCAGGACAGGAGGAATGGAGCAGAAGCCCCTGCTCCGCTGCACGCATGCAGTAGGCTGTACATTCTGCAGACACACCATGTTTTGCCTTATACTGTTACACTTTTACGTTGTAATTGCATCAGGCAGGCGAAGGACAAGCACAAAAAGCACATTTTCTTTACTTTTTCTTCCTCCCTACAGAATAATGCCAGGATTCGAGATGCTCTCTCTGACTAATTCTTACAGCGCTACGTTCTACCTACATTTAGCCACCTACCAGATTTTGCACCTTCACATTTTTCATTAACTTAAATATTTGTAAGCCAGGCACAGCCGATTGTGCCTCCTGAACACTACACGCTTTGTTCGAGTGCAATGAACTCGTCCTACATATATGCAGCAATGCTGCAAAAGCATCGTATAGCCAATTCTTAGCGCACCCCAAACAAAAGCAGTACAAAATCCCATCTCCATGTCCATGGTGCACTTCCCACAAATGACATACATGACTAGAAATGGCACCCACATAGGCAGCATGGACTCTCACTGACTGCCGCACTCTCTGGCACTGACGCAGCAAGGTCCCTACAGGCCATCATAACTTAAGTCAGTACACTCGTGTCCTGCTAAATATATGGTTGTAAAAGTTAAACAAATGTCACGAAGAGAGCTGTGATCTTCCCTCAGCCATCTCAAACATTTGCTAAATCTGCCCTTTTCCGTAGTGTATTCTGTGATCGTTTTGGTGCCTGCAGCTCCAACAGAGGTAGTAACAACAGGAACACTTGTTTATACAAGCCAGAGAGCTGCCTGCATCTCAGTACCACTCTCTTTTGATCTCACACACTCACAGTTTTACCTGTTGAGTCCACCTTTTTAATGAAGGCCACTTTCTCCAGAAATCTCAACTCACTAACATTGAAATCACATTTCTTCTGATGGACTGAGTTTTATTTTTCAAGTTTCATTTTTCTAGTTAAATAATTAAGATCGTATGAATGGTACAGACTTGTTTTGAATGACAATATTTTTTGATACGAAGCCAAAACAATAATCTGGGGAGATCCTTTCTCATCGTACAAATGTCTGGAAACAAGCTGAATTGCAAAGTGGGTACTATGGAACACGGGAAGATACAGGCCTTCCTTTGGTTTGCTTATTGATTTTTACCAGAAATAAAAATTAGGAGCTATTCCAATCTTCTCTCTGCATTAAAGATAAAGGCTTATTCCATTTATAGCAAACAGCAAGCCCCATCCACTCTGAGGCATGACTCATGTTTTTTTCCTTTTTGAACTCCTTGCCCAAATGCAGCATGCGTGGTGGAAGGCACAGGTTGATCTGCCAAGGCACGACATTTGTCATCCTGTCACGATACATCCTATGCCAGCTGGTCGCCCAGCCAAGAGCGGCACCCACCAGCTGCAAAGGATGCTCATCACCTCTGTCCCCGCTTGGTAGGAAAGTGCCACGTAGGGAAAAGTTTCGACAGATAGGAGAGAGCTGCTTCTAACAAATTACTTGTAAAAAAGCTAGCAAAAATCAAACTTATGACAATGTTGTAAAAGATAATATAATAGTGTCACAGAGTCTCTCACAAACAATTAATTAAACTACTTTAAATATTCTCATGCAAGCTCCGGCATGAAAATACTGCAACGTCTGTATAACCAAAGCAAAAGGCGATGAAAGATTCTGTACAACCTCAATCCCCATTTCATATCCCTCCCCCAAATGCTGAAGTTGCCAGGGTTTCACAGGTGTTTGGAGATCATAACACAGGGTCAGAGGATAACTGGTAAGGTCAGCTGGAACAGGGGAAACGTAAACACTTTTTTTGGACCTTCGTGACTGGGACTCAGAATAGGAACTTCAGGCTGAAGGAAAAATGAGTCAATTTGACTGCAGCTCTTGTATGTTATACTTCTGGCTTTGGTTCACAGTCCTTTCACATGTCTCAGAATTGTTCTACCTGCTGGTTTTGTGAATGCTTCTCCAGAAAAGGCAATGGTAAAGGGACATAAATTCTAAAATGACACGATTAACTTTGTATTAAGGAATAAATATATTTAGAGGAGTTTTAGGCAAAACAACAACATGGGATTTTTTCATTTCATCATAAGAGAGCAGCACACTCTACTGGCTGCTTCCCTGTAGTTTTCTAAACAAACCCCTATGCATTACTGCAAATCAGTATCTTTTACTGTTCCAGCGATACAATCAGAGACGATACGGTCTAGATGGGAAAAAGAAAACCAGAGGACATGATTCTGCCAGCAGCTCATATTACTTAACTTGACTCGCAGCGCTGCAGCTTCCATGCTAAAAGAGAAAGGAGAAGGACACCAGCCACTGAAAACACACTGTTACTCACCATCTGAAGGCGCAGACATGGACTATTAGTAATGCTGTTACTATAAAATACAATGGCAGAGGTTTAAAATTCAGCTTTCATACCACCTCAGTAGTTCAAGATTCTTCCACAATTTAGCAAAGTCTCGGGAGAATGCATGTCTGTATACTTATCAAGATGTGTGTGGTTTTCTGTTCTTTAGCTTTGTGTCTCTGTGCAAATACACCATTTTGCCTGGAAAGTATGTAACTGGTGAAACTGAAGACTGCTATTTTGCTGATTTTGCACGGAGTATGTTACAAAGAGATGAGATGTCACTCACCCTGATGAAAAGTCCATCTCAAAGGCACATGCCCAACATGCCAAACTGTGTTTTAGCCCACAAGAAACAGTTAAACTGGTGCCCCAGTGTTGTGTGAGGTTTCTGCTGTTAGCACCCGGTACACAGGACTCAGTTTCATGTAACTGATTGGTTTAACATGTTTTTCTTTTCAAAACATACCGATTCTGTACATTCAAAAAGAATTTCTGTTAAGAAATAGCTTACTTAAGTTTATCACACGTCCTAGAATGTCATACACAGGAAACTCTTCTTTCAGGTTAAAATAAATTAACCTATTAAAAAATAAATAAATCCGAACTCCTAATGCAAAAACACTGCAATTGTTTGAAACAAATTTGTAACTTTCGTTTTATGCATTTAATTGTAGTATTTCACTACTACAGAATTTTTTTCCTTATAAATGTTGTGCTTACCACAGCTCTACACTGAGTTCTCTGTGACTCAAACAGAACAAAACTTCATTGCTTTGTAGAAGTACAAAATACTTACAGCACTGATAAAGGGCTTCCTTACTAGAGACTTAGAATTAAGTGAGAAGAAAAAAAATTAACAACAACTACGAAATATCCTACAAATACTTTTCATATTTATCCAGAGATATTTTCTTAAATAGACTATTTCCTTAATGCAAATTCACTTAACATGATTTTGTCATTTTTTTCTTGCAAGTAAAGAAATATAACCAAACTCCTACAAAGTCTACAAAAGAGACAACATGATTGCAAGACACTTCCAGGTTTTTATTCCACAGAGAAAGAGACAATTCCCCGGGGTCACTGACAGTCAAACTGGCTCTTATGTGCAGCTGTAATTTTTAGTAGATATGAAAACAAATCAATACCATCTCCACAAAACTCTGACTCTTTATAATGGCACTAAGCTGAACTTCCCTTTATCAAGTTCTCAACACAATTTCAAGTTTATTTTTCTACGTTTACAAGAGATTACATTCACCCAATCGCCCCTATGAATAGGCTACCAAGCTCTCTTTTTCCCAGAAAACAGGACAAGAGTTTGCTTCATGAAAATGCTTTGCTTTGCACAAAAGCGTATATGATCATATACAGCATCAGAGAATAACAGATAGGAAAGCTTGTCAGCTGGTAGTTTCAGCAGAATGACATCTCTAGTGCAGCTGGCACATTTCACACACTTCTTTCTGTCTCACAGCAAAGGAGGGATGAAATTTACCCCTGTCAGAGAAGCTAAAACCTTTTGGTATTATAATTTAACCAGTCAGACTTCAATTCCTTCATCCTTAGGGCTTGATTCAAAACCTTTTGAAGTCAACAGAAAGACTTCCCCTGGCTGCAGTAACCTTGGCTCGGGTCCTAGGCCCGTGCTCCTACACCTTTCAATCACTCCATCACCCTCCCTCCTTCTCAAGCCTCACAACCAGTGGGAATGTTTCGTGGCTTAGAGGAGCCCCAGGGCTGCTCTGAATTGTTGTAGTTAATAGTATCACCCAAAGAACTAGCCGGGGGAGTGCAGCTTCAAACTATTGTACCTTCTCCTCTGGTGTATCTCCATAATGGGCTCAGAAGAATGGTTGGCTTGCGACAGCTAAGATTTTTAGTCTGCCAAAGGAATTCATATCCAGAAACTAATTCAGCTGTTTTTATTTTATGGGCAGGAAAGAAGGCCAGGTTCTGGCTGGAAAGAGCTACAACAATTCATCTCGGCAAACAGCTTTCTCCCAGCCCTGCATTCCTCCCCAGTGTAGAGCCGAGCTCCCGGAGCTCTTGCTGCGGGGTGTGAGCATGGCATAAGGCCCTTCCCCTCCCAACAGCCCCAATTAGCAGAGCAGAGACTTATAAAGTTAGATGGATAAGGACTCTGCTTTTTTTTTTATTTGATTACAATCAATCTATATATACAAAAGGTAGAATTCACAGTGCCCATTTCATGTTTCATGCATCTCAAAATCTGCCAAGCCCTAGCAGGATGCCATCCCAAACCCTAGGTTCCTCTCCCAGGGTGCTCCCTTCCTATTTCTTCTTCTACACTCTGCATCTCTGTGGTACTCCTACAACCACACATTATTCAGTAGAGCACTAAGTCACTCTCCAAAGCAGATCCAAAAGGGAATGGCACAGACAATCAATGTATGAAGTTATACAGCCCCCGGAGCCACTGTTTTGTTTTTTCTTTTTTTGCTAGATCCTGCTCACTAATTTTCATCTTTCTTTCTTTTTCTGAGTGCAGCAATTATCGTTATTGCACAGATTCATTTTATTTATCTACTTCCTTTAGGGTAACATAGCAGTCTATCCAACCTGTCTGCATGCTTATATCTTTTCCATTATAATGCATGGCTTGCCTGAACCACACAAAAACACAACAAGCTATGTTGTGCACTTTGCACTGTTTGCATCTTTTCATGTTTCTTTAACAGACTTATTCAAATAATTTTTTGTTTAATCACTTAGATAAATTCTGGAATACACACAGTCACAAATTTCCCCTTTAATACATCAGAAACTTGCCAATGTAGAGAAGAAATCTAATTATCCCATCAGCTCATCATAAGGCACACACAAGCATATTCTTCTAAACTAGATTCAGAATTACACGCTAATGACTGTCTGAAATGCTTGGAATTATTTCTGTATTACGACCTTGTATTTTTTGAAAGCTGGAGGAAATATAAGCACAGCAGAAAGAGGAATGTTCTGCAACCTGCAGTTGTATGAAATAGGAAGTAATCAGGGAGCTGTCTAGCGTTACTCTCATCATCTAAATGTGGAAGAGAACTTTTGACCACTGGAAATTGATTACTAAGCATATAGTCAGCTGTGTGGATATGTTCCTTCTCTTTCCCAAAGCATCTTTCAAATACTTTGTCTGCTGCTGAGCCTGCCAGACAATGTGTGATACATGACTGCGCCAGCAGGCCAACCACTGCATTCTAACAGACCACTGATATGGGGAGGGGGGTTCTCCTACCTAAGCTTAAGCTGCGTGGGCTCTCCCAGAGGACAACACACCGCAACAGGCATCTCCTGAAGACAGCTCATCCCACCTTAGATGGTCGTGTTGCTGCTCTCCAGACACGTCCGCGGTTTACTAAGAGAAAGGAGGCACCTCAGAGCTGACACTGGGTGAGAGAGATGCAGAGGGATGGGGCTGCAGCTGGAGACCCCAAAGGGGCCACAGAGAGCAGAGCAGAAACCTCTGGCTCTAAGAGCAGTACACATGGTGTCTGTTCAAGGTTTCACCAGAAATGCATGGCACAAGGCCAGGAGAGTGCATTCACCTAACTAACCACTCACCGGTGAATGCTCCCTGCATCACTGTTCTTATGGGTGAGGCTTTTTGTCCCTTGCTGCTTTGGATTTGATAAACCGGTGAGCACGACAAAAGCTTACGGCATCTGGAGGGCCAGCTGAAGACCAGGGCAAGTTTGAGGTACTGGTGTGTATACACCAGCAACACACAGCTGCCAAGCTCCAGTTTTAAAATCTTATTGCACTAAACAAGAGCAAGAGAGTAGTCTGAAACTGAGCAGCAACAAATCCAAACTTGAGAGGGGGAAATACCTCTGTCAAACAAGGTGTAATTGGACCTTGCAGCTCATTATGACAGGATGTTGCTGGGGTTATGGTCTTATGAGAGCGTAGGCATGTACTGAAAGAGTAGAAATATCCAGGATTGGAATAGTTAATGCTAAAAGGAAGAGTACTGGAACAAAAATGAAACCTTATGCTTCAGCATTTAAAGCAATCTCAACTTACTAACGGAGATTTTTTTCTCAGCGTGATGAAAAGAGGGAGGCATTATCCACCTTTGCTGCTCTGGGATTCTGAAACCTTCCTCTGAAATACCAGGTCCTGGATGCTGCTGCAAATAAAAGCACTGCACTGGGTGGATCTCAAACTTGACGCAGACTGTCATTTATGTTACCAGCATCTCCTGTATATTGTACTGTTGACCGCATGCTACAACAAGACAGCATTCTATACAACATGTATTTCTTTGAGGGCATGATCTTCAGGTGGATCAATTACCTATTTGTTCATTTATTTATTTCAGTGTCAGAAATGTCTTCTCATGTCACGTATATGCTTATTTCACATGAAGTGTAATTAGACTTTAGAGCTCATTATCACAATCTCTCTGGGGTACACATAGGTAAGAAAAGATTGTGCAGTTTTAGCTGTCTCCGAGGTCTGCAGAGACCACAGTCAGACAATTTATGCAAGGATATTTCTCCGGCAAAACGGTGCTCTGCCTGCTCAGCTCCCTCCGACACTGGCACAGACAGCGCATACAAACTGAGGGTATACACAGCCCGAAAGAAACTGCTAAGGGCAACAAGCAGGGCTTCCCACAGAGGAGGTTTCAGCCATGTTAAAATAAGATGGGTTATTGTTAGTACGAGGTGAGAAATTTTTCTCTCGTCAATTAATAGAAGGCCTGGAATAAGAACATGCTGACTTATGCACTTCGTTGGGGAAATAATTTGGAATATTTTCTTATTGAAAAGGAGACAAGTGGATTTAAAGCCTATCATGTTTTTAGATGACTAAGTTTCCTCTGTATGGAAGAAGAGGTATAAATATTACATTTGAAAAATGTCACGTTGATAAAAAAAGCTACAGTTTCACCAATATAAAATATGAATGCAAACAACACGTCTGTCAGACATGGCTATAACATACTGCTTAACACTGCTAACTTATAATACGCACCCATTATTGTTAGTTCTCTTAATGAAAGAAAGTAAAGACACTGCATAAATTCTTGAACACATGTTTCACTTTTCCAGCTGCCTTGTGCTGTAGAACATCATGCTAACAAGATGTGATGCTAACAAGAAGCTAAAACCAGTGTAGCAAATGGGGCATTTAAATATATATAAACATACAGACATTCGTATATAAATAGAAACTGGCTATTTTGGGGAAATGAATGGATCCCTAGACAGACATATTTCAGTTTAATATTACCTATATTTTCCTACACGGTAACCATTACAGTCCTGCTTAATCAGAAAAAAAAAAAAATGGTTATGCTCACTGCTAAAATGGAAAGTCAATATTCAGCTATCATCTCTTTTAGGTTCAATATGAAATTTTGTCTGTCAAGCACAGTGAGCAAAAGGAATATGAATTTTGACATTTTTGCTCAGTCACTTCAAATCTAAACTTGACACCTGTACCTGCCAGCACAACGCTTGTGCTCACGTTCAGATCATTTCTATACAGACTGCCACCATACAGTGTCACCAGCACAATCAGAAATTCTGAATCCCTTTGTTTTAAGGTTTAAAAAGGCATTATTTTATACCATCTCCTAATATGCTGCACTTACACAGTCTCAAAGAGATTACTTCTCTTTTTTTCTCGCACCAAAATCCACATTTTCAATCTCCACTCCAGTAAACGGATCTACATCATTATTTACTGAGAACTATGGCTCACTGTTGCAGCAGGGTGGCATACCTCCATCTAACCACCACATGATATTCACACTAAATATTTAAACCAAAGTCATATGCAAGCATTAAGCTATATTTATTTTGAAACAGAAACAAAAAAAAAAAAAAAAAAACAGGTTGAGATGTTAAATACCTGATGATTACGAAGAAGTCTGCAGGCTTGAGTATCTGATTAAACAGAGAGGAGAAATGACCCTTTGAACTTATAACCTACTGGGGGTGGTTTCTGCTGCAATAACACCCCGTTTAAACCCTATGGCTACAGTACATCTGCGGTTCACTGACTATAATTACAGCTTTAATACTGTAACTGTAGCAAACAAGTCCCATGGTATATTAGACTAAACACACCAGGCATTTTGTCCTCCTGACTACAGCCTGTTTAATGGCATTTCAGGCTCCAGCACATAAGCCTGCTCTTGGCCACGTGCTCCCAAGCAGTTAAAGTTGGCCTGAGCTGGTTCCAAAGGAGCACCGTTCCAGCCCCACTGGGCATTGGACAATTACTTGAGAATATCATTTAGGGCTGAAACCAATACTTATCTAGTGATTGAAATCAGTTGGGAACTCAGTTACTGTCATGTCAGCATTATGTCTTTCCTGGAGACTTCGGCGTTGTTGGTTTGGCTTGGTCCTACACTGGGCATTTACAGCTGGGCTGACGTGGCGGCTGAAGGAGCCTCAGCACACTGAGTTTGTGTGTTTTATATTTTACTTCATTCTTTATCCTGGCCTTCCTCCTGAACAAAATAACCAGACCTAACCCAACTCATGAGATGTGACCTCACTCTGACTACCACTTGCCTGCCGTTAGCATCCCATGCGCTCACCGTGCCCTGCAGATGGGACGCCAGCCCCGAGCTGAGCTTCTTTTCTCAAGCATCTTGCAAAGTGCAGCCTCATTTCTGCAGCTTCTCAAACAGAAATAGATGTCACTCAGGGTAAGCGAGTGACCTATTGAGACTGTTCCAATGTGCTGTTGCCCCCGCCTTGCACAGATGTCCTTGCCTCCTCCCAGCGAGCAGTGGCCAGCAGAACTCCTGCTGCCCTGACTCCTGGCGCATGTAGGCAGATCTCTGTAATTCTAAATTCAGTGCGAGGGTTCATCTGTCCAGTCCTGCCCCAAAAGACCAACCTTCAAATAGCGTGAGTCTTCTTTAACTCCTGCATTAAAACGAGTCATTGGCAGTCATTAGCCTCATCTTAACCCTGAGAGTAGCTGCCATATTTTTCCCCAAAAAGGATTTTACTGTTGGTTTCCTCCAGTAAAATACAGGCTTCCGGGTTTTCTGGCTCTGTTCCTCTATAACCCACTCCCTCCCACATCTCCTATTTTGTAACCATGCCCTTCCATCTCCCTGAAACACCTGTATCCTTATCCCCGTTTCCCCAGCTGGGCAGCACAGGGATACTGTGGATACAGTTCTATTCCTGCAGGTTCTGCTGAGGCTTGGAGGGGTCATGATGTTTGCTTGCCTCTGTGTTAGATAAACGCCCACATTCTTGACCACAAAGAAAACATAATGAATATAAGACAAGTAAATACTCAGGGCAACATTCTTAACGTGGGGGAAATGGTAGATTTTAGAAGTACCCAACTGCAGCTTATGTCTCTGACTAGTCCAGTGGGATTTGCTTCCAGAGGCTGCAGGTACAGTGCACATCACATCCAGACACGATCCCACACCCCTGCCACCAGCCAAAGCAGCCATGGTCTTCTTCTTAAAACACTGGGTGAGTACTTGCACCCAGTTTGGATCAAGAAAGGAGCTTGCACATGAATATTCAGACTCTCATTACCTTCTCAAACTAATGTAGGTTAAAACTTTAAAAATAATGTATTGCCCCTAATAATAATAGTAATACTTTGCAAGGTTGTAAGTACCTTTCAACCTCGGTTATCAAAACACTTTACAAAGGCAGTTAAGTAAGTATCATTATATCTATTTTACTCTGAGGTGACAATGACTTTGTGTCAGTTATAACTGCAGAACAATCCAATACTTATCCATTATTCAGCTTCCCAAAATAACCTATAATTCTCCAGCAACTCTAACAGGAAAATGAAATCACAAATGGGGTAAATGAAAAATTCACCCATCAGTGAATTTAATGGCTTATTCTCCTAATGGGCAGAATCACCATCCCATTGCACTCCTGCTGCAAATAATAACAATGTGCATCTATAGAGCATCGTTCATCCTGAACGATCCCAAAGCACTGGGCAAAATGGAAAGTAGGGCTGAGGACATCCACACGGCAGCATAACACAGCCACCTCTGGGAAGGAATGCAGATAGCATACCGAAGCAGAAAATTAAAGAAAAACCCACACAAACATTAGCTTTCTTAAAGGAAATCCAGAAAAGAGCATAGCTTCTCCTTAGTGTAGAAATGCAGCAGAGCTGCTTTCGGTAGGCAACACGAAAGTTATGGTGAGACAATCAGTTGAAAACTCGGTGGGGTTTCCTAAATAAACACAAAAGCCAGGGCCCCAGCAGGTGGCCAAGTTTGATATTCAAATCATTAACATTTTACATGTGGAGTTTTCATTAGGACAAGGTTACCACATGATGGACAATCTGTATATATTTGCAGATGTGGCATGCATGGAAGTCAAACCTGCACGAGGAGTATAATTCACAGCAATCTCTCTGCCCGAGAATAGCTGAAGGCAATGTCCAATCAAAGTACTGTCAGTGCACCGCTCAGCGAATAAATGAGTTGCTTTGACAGGAAATTCCAACAGCAATTTTAATTCTGATCAGGCTTCAGGAAGTGGAAAGAATAAAAACACATCAATTATAGTGACAGGAAGTTTTAAATCACATGGCAAGCAGCTGCTGCCAAAGGACACGTCTGCCAGCTTTCTTAAGAAGTATGGTATTTTGGTGCGACCAAAATTTTACACCAAAATTTTACAGGCTGACATCAGTCCCTAATTGTATGTTATCCCACTACAAGGGTAAAGAAAATGACACAGTGCAGACAGCGCACCGTCATTACAACAAATCAGAGAGACTGCTTTTTTCTTTAAATCCTGACCCAAAACAAGCATATTTATAACAACTACTGAACACGCCACTGACTAATGATACAAAGTGCATGTATGTCCACCTCAATAAAGCGGGATATCCCAGTAGCAAGGCAAAGAGACCGCCGTTTCCTGAGCCAGCCCCAGGCTGCAGAACGATCAGCACTTTAATCAATACACAAACATTGCCTTTTTTCATTAATCCGTGTTATAAATTAGGACCGCTGAACAGAATCAGTGGCGTATGGGGAGGAAAGCTGACAAGCTGTTTGATCTCAGGCTGCTAGTGGATGGTGCAGGCTGAGGGCGCACCAAACCTTCCTTCAGCTGTAGGGCTGGGTGCTTTTCTTTGTCTCCACATCCAGCATGAAGGAATTCTGGGCTAGACTTCTTACAGCAGAACCTAATTAAGCCTGCCTGGGAACGGGATGGCGGGGCTGCGGTGGGCAGGGAGAGCAGGTCTCGGACACAGCTGCGGAATTTCCCTCTCTGGCACTGTGGCTCAAACGGCTATCAATGCAGGGCAAATCATTCAAATGTATGCAGATTATCCCAGTTTCACTTTCAGGTACAAGGAAGCTATTTTATACAGTCCTGGGAGTGCCAAAGGGCATTAAAGCCAATGGGAATGTGATGTATAGTCCAACACAACACTAAAGCAGCCTGGCTATAGGGGGGATTCAGGCTTGTAGGGTAAAACCGTGACCTTGCGTTGCCAGTGGGGATTCTGCAGTTGCTTTCAGTGAGTATTTCTGCCACAGAGTCCAAGGAGGGAACGGCTACTGCTGGTACATGACACATGGCTACAGAAGGTTAGTCCGATGGCAAGTGCCATCCAAAGCAAAGCAACGGAAGGAGCAACTCATATCCTACACAGAGGACTGATTTATATCCTCCACAACTGGATTACATCCTCTGCTGCCCCGGGTAACATGAGTGTTCCCCCTTCACTGAAATGACCAAAAGCCTCAAAGGGCTTAGAGCTGACAACTGCTTTTCAAGTGGGTGTGTGGATATAGGAAAGAAAAATTTGCCGTCAGAAAAGGAGGTGCTCTTGAGTTTTGCTGATCACATAGGAGAGCATGTTCTAAACGGCAGAAAAAACACCCAACCACAAGTGACTGACATACTTAAGCAGATTTAGCAAAGGTCACCAAAAAGTGTGTCATCTGCACAATACTGGCAAGCTTTGTATAAAGTTTTTCTTTTCAAAGAGAATACTTTTCAATAAAAAAGAATACTGGAGGAAAGATTTAAACTGATTCTACACAACATTTTTCAGTATGTCTTCAGAGACAATGTAAAAATTGGATTCCAAAACAAAGAAAAAAATTCTGTCAAGATAGGACATGATACATCTTTTTATTTCATTTTAACTTCTACTTAAAAAGTAAATGAAGCTAAAACATAAAAGTGCTCATAGTTTCCCGCATAATTATCCACATTGAAATCTCTCCTCGGGAGAGATGCTGTGGGCTTTGATCCAGGTATTTTCAAGCATTTAAGGAAGGTAGAGAAGCCAAAACCATATTTCTTCTGAAGAAAATGTGGTATAATTTCCTTATGCTTTTAAGGACATTCCACACATGGACAATCTGGCCTTAAGTCAGAGACAAAGTAAAATACAAACAGAATTCTGAAATGTTCATTACTGTTGAAAGTCTGTTATTTCTATTATTTTCTAACTTTATAAAAATTCTCTTTCTATTCTAATAGAATCCAAGAATATTTAAGGGATATCGATAGTATATCTTACTAATTACTTTTCATCAAATCTACCGTAAATTACAGTAAAAATGACATGTTGGTCTATGTCTATGCAGATAGATATCTTTTTCCAATGATTGTGCACTGTTTCAATTGCAAAATGACAAAATGGCAGTGAAAGAGAAACTGGCAGTTTTATATGCAGACAGGCATGTAAAATACCTCCTAATGCCCTACCTAGCACTAAATCACTTTGCCCTTCAAAAAGCCCCTAAAATGGGTGAAAGACTGAGCTGCACAGATTTCCTGCTTCTATTTCCTAGTTTTGTCTCGTCTCCAGGACAAATCTGTGCACAGATTTGCTTCCAAATACCAGCACTGGCTGCAATCATGCAGAGTTTTCCCACTTGAGTCACCCAGACTTAGACCTGAGTCCTCCCAGAAGGACACTCTGTGGCACATCCTTGGGAGCGTACCTTGGTTGCACCCTGAATACCTGCTAAGCCACTTCTTCCCTCCGTGACTCATCACCCAGTGCCCTGCTTTCTTTGAAAGAGGGAGGGGTACTGTATTGCAGTTTGGAGCAATCAGGCACAAGGACAGCAGGACACGACACAGTCCATCTCAGGTTTTTTTTTACTTCGTTCCCAAAACTGCTTGTCAAAAGTAACCCCAGGAACAGAAAGTTCTAGATAAACATAGTACTGTTTTAGAGATGGAGAGAAGAGGAATATCATAGGAGCCTCAAAGCCTGAGTGCTTGACAACGTTAACCAAAGGCAAATAGTAGCACTGATTTACCAAGAGGTGAGTTATAGAGCCTCTGATGCACTGACTGTAACTGTGTAGTGAAGCGCATGCCTCCGTGTTGCCTGATGACCTTATGCCTGTGTGACCTTCCTTTCATCCAGCTCTGCTGAGACTGGCATCTTCACTCCCAGCTTAAATCACTAACTTCTCTGATGCACACTGTCTCTGCACAGTAACTAATCCACCAGCTGACAGTAGACCCAAATGAGCTCCACCTTGATGCATATACTAGCCCCCTAAAGATGGAACATCCCCACATGCTTGGCTGCTGGCTCATTCAGTCCAAAAGCTCTCTGTGCTGAGTGACAGAAGCTTTACCTCCTCTGAAGGGTACATTACAGCTGGTGAGGTCAAGTTTACTACTCCTTTACTTAAAAACTGCAGTGGAGACCATAATCAGAGCATCTGGAATCAGAAGCAACAAAATGACTCATTAGTCCATGGTCAGACTTCTTACAATGCAGGATGTCAACTTCTCATATCCTTTCACTCTGCCACCTCCAGAAATATTCTCTTAACTTCTTAGGAAAATACTGAATCATAGAATGGCTGAGGTTGGAAGAGACCTCTGGAGATCATTTATTCCAATCCCCACGCTCAGACAGGGTCCCCTAGAGCACATTACCCATGATTGTGTCCAGGTGGCTTTTGATTATCTCCAGGGAAGGAGACTCCACAACCTCTCTGGGGAGCCTGTTCCAGTGCTCCGTCATCCTCACAGTTAAGAAGATTTTCCTCATGTTCAGTTGGAAATTCCTGTGTTTCAGGTTTTGCGTATTGAGTTTGGCCCCATCCTCTTGACATCCTCCCTTCAGGTACTTTTATACACATTGATCAGATCCCCCCACGCCTTCTCACCTTTGGGCTGAACAGGCCCAGCTCTCTCAGCCCTTCTTCATAGGAAAGATGCTCCAGAACTTTCATCATTTTAGTAGCTCTTCACTGGACTCACCCCAGTAGCTCCACGCCTCTCCTGTACTGGACAACTCAAAATTGGATCCAGCACTCTATGTAAGGCCTCACCAGGGCAGAGTAGAGAGGTGGGATAACCTCACTTAAGCTGCTAGCAACGCTCTTCCTAATGCAGCCTAGGCTAACATTGACCTTCTTGACCATAAAGGCACACTGCTGGCTCTTGGGATATAAATATGTCTTTGTGGTTTTCAGCACATCCTCCACCTTCCTTTTGCTATTTCTCCATCCTTTATAATCTATTATTCATCCGCCTGCCTGCTCTATTCATCTTGATTTCTTACTCCATCTCCACAGCCAGGAGTTATTTTTTAGGTTATGATGTTTCTGCAACTCTTCAGCTCTCTGGCATTCCACCAAGTGCCAAATGTCTTCTTTTTCATTATTTTTTTCCAAAGTGTTTTTCTGATTTAGCTTATGACTAGTCCTCTTCTATATCATTTTGGTTGTTCATCAGTTGGATGAACATGTGCTGATTTACAGTTGCTATTACCATTGTGTAGTCCTTGGAAAACTGTGTTAAAGATCACAGATTTATTCAAAACCTGAAATCCCTCCCTGCAAGAAGCAGGTTGTATCTCTTGACAATCACTGATAATTGGTTTTCCAGCTGATACACTGAAGGTTCACCTCCCTGAAAGCCTCTCCTCTTAATCACCTTCCAATGAGGTCCTGTGGAGGACTACCCCCACCTCAACGAGTTGGTCAACAATATAAAAAGGAGATACTGGCATTTGGCAATTTTGTAACCATCTTCCTGTCAAATTCATCACAACCATGAGAACATGAAGCATCACTTATGAAGACTTCTTTTCATATTCATCCAAGTTTTTCTGGTCTCAGCAAAACCACTGAAAGTTTATAGACTCAGATAACGAGACTTCTCCAGGGATCATGCTACTCCCTGAAGAGTGTGAGCTTTTCTTAAGTCTTTTAGTCGAAGACATCTTGCTTCATTCATTCATTCATTCATTCCCTGGAGAACTTGTTCAAGATTCTTGCACAACTGAGATCGGAGTCTCCAAAGAACCACAGAAAGACAGCTCTGTATTTCAGTTTGGCCACACCCAGACTCAAGATTTTGAAAAGCAAGTGCCTAAAACAAATCAACAGTGTACCTCCTTTAGTGAGACCTTGCTTCTCAGCAGAGGAAACATTGAACAGTTTGTAGGAAGGCTGGCAGGTCACTGTCTTTTTTAGAGCCCCTGCACTAAACTTCCACCAACACGAGAGATTTGGGAGACCAAGGTTCCACCACTAACTTTAACTAGCCATGGGAACGACCCAGCTTGTTGCAGTATCTCAACATGTCTCATAAAACGCACTGAAATATTTGCTAACAGGACTATCTTCATGTTATTGTTGCTCATTTTTATTACAGCAGACCAAGAGTACCCATCAACAGCAGGACCTTGTGCCTGATACAAACATCAGTTTTCAATGTGTTGACAAAAGGGGACCACTTTATTAAACCCCCTACTCCCAAAATGAGCAGTCAAATAACAAGACCCTTTCATGTCAATGTTCCATTTGTACTGGCAAGTGCTTAGCCGCATGGGTCATGTAAGCTAGCCCACGAGGACTATTTCTGGGAACAAAAAAGATTCTGGAACTTATTTTAAGATTCATATCTATGCATTCATGCATGTGCATTTTAACCATATACATAATTCACTTAAGTTTAAGAGACCTACTTTTAAATACTTCACCACTGTGTCATACGATGGAAACTACCTCAGGGCTACTAGGAAGGGGGTTCAAACATCCCTCATATAAAACACATCATTACGCATTAGAGGAAACTTCATTCACCAGAGAAGAATGGCATACCAGCTGGAGGTGAACACCATAAACCACATAAAGTTTTAATTAAATTCATTAAAAATTCTTTGTCTCTCAGTGGGTGTGGGGGCAGATAGATCCCTTTAACAATGGCCAGCACACAATCAGGTTTGTCAAAACTAATAATAATACAAAAGCATTAACTCACGCTGGGACATTTTGAAAAAGTTTGAATAAGTGTATTATTTTTAATGTGGAGCATTTATAAATTATTGCAAGATGTGGCTGGTCTTGGAGCACAGTTGCTGTTTCTATTGTTCACTGGATTGATAAAAGGTGTTAATAATAACAGGCACATTTTTAGCAGTTGACAAAATGAATCAACCTGAAAATATAAGCGAGAAGGATGTTTTTCCCTCAAAACACAGGAACATATACACACACAGTGCCCTTCAGTGTTTACAGTCTATCACCAAAGCCATATACAACAAACGAATGTTGCAGCACCAGACCTCCTCCTGCAAACATATACATGCCTGCCAGAAAATCACATATTCCAGAGGGAATAACCATGATACAGAGCTAAAACCACACATAAATATTTGCAGGATTAGGGCTACTAACTAGGGTAAAAGAGGATAGCTATGTGGTCGCTTAGCTCTTATGTAAATGACTTTGTTTTTCAAAGCTGGAAAGCCTTGCAAAATACTTTTATGTTTAATCAAATCCAAATAAAATGATTCCACAATGTACTGAAGGGCTTCACATGATGAGTCAGTGACAATGTCTGCTATTTAGACTCATGGCAAGCACTTCGTTTTGGTCCCGGTACCACTGAAGTCAGTGGGAATCCTCTCCCTGATTGCAACATGGGTCTTTGTTACTAAATTATCTCAGGCTGATGAGCTGTGAAACAGCAAAGTTACTTTTACTAACCATTCCTCATCCAGACATATTAAAGATAACTGTAAACCAGAACTAACTAATTCAGTAATTAGGTATGAAAACATACTCACTGCATAGCTAATACATAAGGAGGGTCTGCATTTTTTGTACCTAGTCAAGATACAAGAAATATCATGGCTCACATGAGCAGTCCCACAACCTATGTGATACTGTCAAAAGTGGGGGAAGAGCAGTTGTGTGTATAGCCTCCATCCCACACCCCAGCAAACAGGCCTGTAGTTTTCTTGTCCATTTCATAGCATGGTGCTATAAATCTTAGATCTGCATCCACTCGATGTTCAGTGCTCTTTAGTCCAAAGAATCTGACTGACTTTAGTTCTATCATTACTGCAAGACACATGCCTGAAGCAAGATGTGACAGAAACATGCATTTGAGCACTTATACAGTACAAATATCAGCTCGGAAGACCAAAATCAATGTTACTACATAACGTGTGCTACAGTAAGTACTGAGACTATGCAATAAGGAATTCTGACTAGTAATGAAGCACTACTTAATCAAAGAAACGAAAGAGCACAGTCATTTTTCTATTTATTATTATTATTATTTTTCTCATTCCCATTGCTTAAATATCAGCTGTAGAAGTGCTGTCCTCAATCACACAGGTTTCAAAGGAAAATCAGACGCTTGCTTTTCTAGCTCACTTTGACACAGACACAAGCAACTTCAAAGGTAAGATACAAAGGAGACGAAGAAAACAAACAACAGTAATAATAGTCCCAGAACTGTTTCAGTGGTTGATAAAAAACACGGCATAATGCATTTGTCCATATTGTCATTGCAAAATGGTGGGAATTATCTAACTTCAGCCATCTAAAAATGAAGCTTGTAATTGAAATGTATTGGCTAATTTCTGTAGGCAATGGAGAAAGGCACAAATGGAAGGTAATTTTTTCAGTGTTATGATAAATATGATGGCTGTTAGGATAAAGACCTTCTAGAAGGGTCTATCTCACTCTTCTGACCACAGACATTCTACACAAATAGGTCAGGCACCTAAAGGTGGAGCCATTAAATATGATTACACTGCAACACAGCACTATCTCAACAAGGATTTAACTAGTTAGCTTGGGTATGAATCTCTCTCATGCTGATCACGTAGCTCTGTAATAGCAAAATATCATAGTAAAGTCAGCTGCCCTGAATTTACTTTGTTCATGTTTAAATTGTTAGTGGTTTCTGCTATGGGTAAATACAGAGGTATACCTATGCCTCTCTGGTGTCTGTAACTCAGTTTGTGATTTGATCTGTATTACACATCTAGACTGCAACAAAGATAAGACTCCTGACATTTACTGCATTGCACTTTCCCCAAGACTATCAGGTGGTGAGATCTTGTAGTGGTAATCTTTATATCCATCATCAAGTATCCGTACATCTATAGATACTATATAGGTAAATAGATAAGATTATCTAAGCATTGTATCTATAGATACAACTATAGGTAAATACTTAAATAACTATATGAATGTATCTTTAACTCTTTAACACAGCTCAGTCCATAAACTAGAGAGATAAAAGGACAAAGGCTGCCCTGTTCACTCCATAATGTTTTAACCTAGGAACCACAGGACTGATGCCTCCCAAGCACACATTACCAACAACGCACTGATGCCTGCAAACTGTAGCGTAACTTGAAAATGTAAGCTCACTTTTTCCACTGGCCATTTTTTCATGACTGCACCACTGAGATCCAGACATAAATCTATTGTACCTTGGTTTAAGCAGAAATTCCTACATCCTTAAAATGTACGCAAATGCTTCAGCGCCTAACTTGCAGGAATCCTGCCTGTTTTGAGATCTCCAGCCCTAAATCCAAGCTTTCCACGTTACCTGATCTAGCAAAAAGTAAAACACAAACAAGAATAAACCCCTATTCCTGACCACTATGAATTGTACCCATTATACCCCACGCAGTTCAGATCTGAACTAATGCAAGTAGTTTCACTGGCCTAGAAACCTGGGCACAGACTGAAGGACAGTCTGGGTTGAGGTCCTACCTCATAAAGTTGTGTTGGGTTCGCCTTTCTTGGCCTGAATCATCCCACCAAATGATCTCACCAAGAATGTCTCACACTTGCAGGACAAGTTCATTATATAAGATGATGAGATTGCCTGCTGAGAACCAATATGGATACAAGTGACTGCTCCAAAAGATTCTAAGCTTTTAATATGGGATGTGATGACCCAGTCCATACCATTTGATACAGCATTCGAGCATAGAGAGTTCTTCATGCAGTCACAAGCAAAATCTTCAGTGCCTTCCATGTTTCATAGCAGATGGTTGGTTGTTTTAAGCATGTTATGGCTGAATAACTGGTGCCTAGGAGAGGGAGAGTAGGACCTGAATGCCTAGATAGAGGTAACTAGAAATGAAATATGAAATAATCATGCTGAAGGGCTAAAATTTAAAAAATTCTCCAGATCCACAGCTGGGGTCCAGACCTTCAGAAATGTTCAGCTCCAAATCAAGTAGTGAGATCTGCAAGAGTCCTCAAAACCCACCAGCTACTACTGAGACCAGTGGTGCTTTCCATAAGTGCAAAGATTTGCTCTTGCCAAGCTTAGAGGAGCTGAACCCATTTTGAGCTCTGAAGTGGCAAGCTTTACATGGCAAGTGGGGTGAGGAAAAGAAAAAAGTATCCACAGCAACAATGCAATTATAGACTTTAAATAAGTGTGAAGCTTCATAGTAGAATGCCAAGCATTTTAGAAAAATAATGACTATTTACTCACTTTCTATGGGTCTTCAGTAGGATACTAACTTGCAGGAAGAAGAAGCAGCACTGTTGGAGGATAATGGTTAGGACATACATCTGAATTAATTGCGGCTTAATGTGAATTTATGTAAGTTTAATTTAAAATAAGATAGATGGGGAAGTGCCAGCTAGTGCCTGGTTAAAAAGTGACATTATTTGTGGAGACAGTCTATTGTACTGCAGCAAAAGAGAATTCCATCTTCTATTAGCAGTGACCAGTGGGAATTCACACTGAGACTTTTACTTCACTGACACATCCGTTTCATTATACGTTTCTTCAGTCTTTATAGTAACTCTTGAGAGCGTGTGCGAGCAAGTTAAGGGATTCTCAGGAAAGGCTCCAGCTACTGCTGACTTTGAAGGAGGAATTCTCACATACTACAGATCAGATCCACAATTTGTCCTTACAGTAAATAAAGCACGGCTTTGCATGGCCTTGGGAGAAGTTTCTGGGAGAGAGAAGGGGGACCCAGAGCTGCCCTTGGAGGGTTTAGCCCGGGTGTGAAGACGCACTTGGCGAACAAAGACCCAGCTTGGGGTGCATCCCCATTTATCTTTAAGGAGGGTAATAGCGTGGCATGTGGCAAACCCTCTTCATGTCATCCAGCCCAGCCACTTGGCTCCCTCTCCGGTTAGTCTGAGGGCAAGCAGCTGACATTCTATCCAGGGCAGGTGGCCTCTCCTATGGAAATGAGCCAATTAAAGAGGACTATAAAGGGGCACAATTGGCCAGCTTCTTAAGCTGTGGCTTGGCTATAGAATTGAAGCTGGAGAGTGGATGAACAGGACAATTTTCAGCTGCGCAATTTTTGATCCAGTGCATTAGTAGCATGGGTTAAAACAGAGGAGGGGATTTTGGCATGAGAATCTTTTCCCTTTCTTTGAGTCACAAGTGCCAAGAAACAAACTGAGAAGTGGGAAGTAACAGAACAGTGCTTTTTTTTTCAGTACATCTTTTTTACACTACTAATTAAGGGCTTTCTACATTACAGCCTGTGTCTATTTCAGCACTGATTTTGTATCTACTTACAGGATTAGAAAGATTAAGTGCTAATTAGAGCACTGAGGATTAATAACTGCTACTTCTGCAATGCACATTTTTCTTAATCTTGTCTTTAATTCCAGTGGAATTGGTCCATGTTACAAAGCCAGGGTTTGCCAAAGCTTACTGAACATCCAATAGAAGGTGCCCAGTATTAATTTCCTTGGATATACTGAATAGCCATCATCCATTAGGCTAAAGAAGGAATTATAAGGATGGTTGGAATAAGCAGGCTTTGTTTCTGGAGAAAATGAAAACCTGGGTCTTCATTGTTATATTGGAAGCCCTGTTAACTCAACTTTCCCCCCACTTTTACATTTTCACATACATAACTTACAATCTGAACAGTGAACAACACACTTAATTCAAAGCATATTCTAATACTACAGAAATGAGAAATATGGTAAAGTGAGAACTAGAAACATGTGAAAACGGAAATAGAGAAAAATCGTCTACTGTGTTTTCATTGACTGTTGACTCTACAAATCTTAGTGCTGTTCATTAGTGGGATAGTTTCCTTCTGTTCTCCTGTTTAGAGCTCTCAATTCTAATACACTGATAGTTATATATTTGCAAATAAGTTTAGTATTGGTTGCTTGAGGGGAACACCTAACAAATCAGCAGCTGTTCACATGTAAAGCATGGCCAGGATCTTTTCCAGAGAGGAGAGACTTAGAGGAAAGTTTTCATTTTCAGCCAACAAAAGATGCAATTTGCATACAGGTGTTACCAGGCTTCTCTCTGTATTCATGGATCACTGCTAGTTTCAGATGTCAGGACAAAAAGATGGGTCAAAGGCACAGAGAGATGACTTGCAGCTAGTTAAAGGAGTTCGAGGTCAAGACTGCTAACATCAGAGCTCATTTTCCACCAAGTGACGCCAGATGTACCAGAATCTCATTAAATTACACATTTTCCACTGCAGCTAAAGGAGCAGACTGTGTTCTGCACAAGACAACTGACTACAGTATTTTTGTTTTATTCTAGGACAGTATAGCCTCCCATCTCTTGTACGGATTATGGGACCCAATTGCTCGAAAGCATGCACAGCACGGATCATCCATTGGGATCAAGCAGGATCTGCAAGGAGGGAAGACAGAGCAGGACCCATGCAACCTGCAGTGACTTTGTAGCAGCATTCCTTTTATGCACAGTGTTACAGTCACACAACCGTCCCCTTCAAAGAAGCCACAGTCTCACAACCAGGCAAGCCTGTTCTTGTTTCAGACTTACAGAGGATTACTGGACCTGTTGTTTTTTTAATGCAAAAGGTAGTTTGTGCAGCAGAAACTGGGGCTGCAGAAGGCCTGGGTCACTTTAGAGCAGGAAATTCCCATGTACGACAGCCTGATTTTCTGAGGACCTTCCCAGGTTTTGTGGAGGAGCTGCAAAGAGTCAAATTACCCTTGTGTCCCCACGCAATGAAATGATCCAGGAAGAAGTCTCAGATCCCTAACGAGCTTTGCCTTCAAGGACATCCCATTGTGTGTAGCCAGAACCAATCTTGTCTCTGTTAAATCAGTTCCTACTAGATAGCTCCCTCCCAGAGAATTACTAATGCTTAATAAATTCTCCAATCTGCCTGATCAAAATAGTTTAGCATTAAGAGGGTTCTCTACTGAAAACCACCCTGAGTGTAAGAAATACCCTTCTCAAGAAGTCTTTAGAGAGGACAGGGGAGAAGAAACAGGGAATGAAAGCAAACACTACGCAACTATCACTAATAAATATACCAATAAGCCATGCAAGTAACAGGACAGCTTTTACAAAAGGACTGGGATTGTCTTACAGAAATCCTATTTTAGCCCATGTATTGCATATTTTAGGAGATTAGATATCTGATGTTTCCTCTTGCTATTAAATGCCAAGCCTGAGAATGACCACAGCCTCTCCATTCTTCCTCCCAGAATAAACCTTCATCAGTGTCAAGTATATTATTCTGCACGAGAATAGACACAGAAACATTTTCCAGAGCCAAGCTCTACCCTAATTCTCTGCTACAAAAAATTCTCCTGAGCTGCTGGTAGAAGAAATGCTTTACAGATATTCACATACTGTCTGTGGCTTGCTAGGAGTGGCATGCAGACCCACCACATCTGGTAGGTCCTACCTAACCCAACGTGGCTGTTGTGGAGGATTCGTACTTTATAAGAATTACACTTTACTAACAGTACTTCAAGAAGAGACTTGCAAGAACAGAACTTCCAGCTGATTTCACATGTGTATTATTAGAAAGAAATTCCTTATTGTGAAGGTGGTGAGACACTGGAACAGGTTGCCCAGCAAGGTTGTGAATGCCCCCCCCCATGGAAGCATTCAAGGCCAGGCTGGATGGGGCTTGGAGCAATCTGGTCTAGAGGGAGATGTCCCTGCCTACAGCAGGGGGTTGGAACTAGATGATCTTAAAGGTCCCTTCCAACTCAAACCATTCTGTGATTCAATGATTCTATGATTACTCCACTGCATTTTATTGTAACATCTATAGCTTCATTTCCAAGGCTTCTTCTAGATAATATCTTTATTTTTTATTTTTTGCAAATTTTTATACAATAATTTGGTCTTTTCTCACATTTCGTTCATCATCACTCAGAGTCACACAGCTTTTCAGTCACACAACTCAAGCACCTTCTAATAAATACAATTCTTTCCTCAAAGGTAAGGTTGATGTATTTTTCTGCACCAGTAACACCGGTACCCCTTCCCCACCTCCAGCATCCCTCAGGCACGGTGCGTTGGTTCATCACTGCACCACCAGAGGGAGCTGCCTGAATGCCTTTGAAAGATTTTACAACTTATTAAATCTAAAAAAACAGTCCCACCTTTGAAATCTTATTGCCTAGAAAAGGGGATGCAGTCGTGACAGGCAGAAAGAGAAACTGAAAGACTGCTCTACAGCACAATGCCTGAAATCTTTGCTTTGCCTCTTTTTAATCACAGCCAATCTTGTACAGTCTGGTACAACAGTACAAAATAAGCTTTGTTGATTTAATCAAACAAAGCAGTTTTGAATTAGGGTGTTTAGGTCAGCTATTGAGATCCACAGTATGACTCTGATGGACTGAGGTTTGAGAAGAAAAGGCAAACTAGATTTTAATACTTAGCTGAAACCACCAGTGATATATGATATGGCCTAGGATAGATCATAATATTTTTCTTATAAAATCAGCATCCATTAGTACAATAAGATTGCGCCTCCTTAAAACCAGACACTCAGCTGTAGCATTGATTCATTTTCAGGTTGTCTCTTCTTTTTTTTTTTTTTTTAAAGTAGTTATTTCTGTCCCAGTTCTACTCTGTTTTCCAATGCCATCTTTTGTTTACAACAGAGGCTCTCTGCTTTTCTCCCTGATATGTCCAGTGCTTTTCCATTACACATATTTTCATACATCCTGACACACATGCTGCATGTATGGCAATGCAGAAATGTGTCTGTATTTCTCATTAAATTAGGAGTTCAAAGCTGTTCTTGGGTGCAGACTTGCTTTGCACTCTTCAGACTGGGCTGAGCTGTAAGATTCTCTAGAAGGGAAAAGCCAAAGTAAGCTCTTTAACTTAACCCCTAGCTGCTGATCTGTGAGCAGATTGGGCATGGGGAGGCTCAGGTATGGTCTTGTTCAGTTCTGAGACTGGCACTTCTTAAGTACAGCATGCATTCACAAAGCTAGAGCTGAGCTAGTCACTGGTGCAGCACACACGGCACAGAGTCTGCTGTACGCTGCCTTATGGGGCAGACATAGACAGAGTTCCAGGCTGTTTAAACCTGGGAATCTCAACCTCTAAATATAAAAATAAAAATAACTTAAGTTTTATCTTGGAACTCGCAGATTCATTTTTGCAGCGACCGGGCTTGTCAGCCCAAAGTCACTCTTTGCCTGATTTCCAAAATTCAAAGTAGGACACAGCCCTCATACAGTGTCAATGTATGACACTTCTAGTCATATGTAGTTTATTCAACAGTGAGGAGAAATGAGAAATCTACACTAACATGCCTCCATGTAGCTCTCTGCTATTATGGTGAAGACCTAGTCAATGCAGTCACTGGGGTCATGAGCTTTGGTTCCATCCTACCAGCCACCATCATTTGTTTTCCCACATACATATCCAAATTCACGTGTCTCAGTCCTTGAACCTCAGACTGAGCAGAATCCCTCTCTCCTCCCTTGGTGCTTTAAAAAGGACAGCTTTCTGGAATATAAGTTCAGGAAATTACAGTGTTATAGAGACACAGTAACTAACCCATTCTCTAAAACTTCACCTGCTTTGATACTTCATACCGGTCTACATTCAAACAGAATAGAGTTTATTTTGCTTTTTTCCTTTGTAACCAAAATATCCTCATTATTTGAATACAGCAGATAAACAGCTGGAGCGCAGGTCTGAACTGTGTTCTTTGCCAGAGCTGGGCAAGCATTTGTGATGTACAATGAGGTTATTCTGCTCATGAGGTAGGGATGGTAACAAATCAGTTTTTCCCACATGGACAAGCACCTGTTAAAGATGATGACCAGGCAAAGTAAAAAGGAGCTCCACTGTTCTAGAAATTCAAACTAACTTCCCCTTAATAAGGGATCTAGCCTTTACTAGAAATGCATTTCAGACAAATCCACTTTCATTGATAGTCTGGGAAGTCAGGAAAGTGAAAATATCTCATTTAGTTGATGAAGCAGTAGTTTCAACTTACTTCAACTTCAACAGTAGTTTCAATGAAAGAAGAATAACAGCATTCCTGACACTGGCCAGGTAAGCCAGAGAGCTCACAAACCCAATCTTTGCACTCCCCACTCTGGTTTTGAGATGAGGGGCAGATCAGAGGAGTACCTCTCTTCTCAGTGAGGGGACAGGGCGCTGTTTCATTCTGAGACTTTACCTCCTGGCTCATCAGAGAGTAGGAAAACTGTGGGCTGGAGCCGAGGCAGGCACCCAGCAGAGCTTGAGCGTACAGGTTGTTTTCCTATCTGAAAAGTTAACTTCCAGGCTAACACACAGACCTCCTTCCACTGCTGCACACCAGTGAGAGATTAATCCCAGGCAGAGGTCAGAACACAACTCTTCTGTTGCTGCTTTGTTCCAGGTGTGCCCTTGCAAAGAGCAGCTCTGCAGTGCTTTGGAGGGCCCACCCATTGAAGGCTACATGAGGCTGCCATTCTGGCACAATGTGAAGGCCTCTGCGTAGTGAATGAATGTGTCCCAGAGACCTCTCAGAAAATAACTGGCATAGTCTATGTCTTAACTGACTCCAGAATGGAAAAGGCAGCACAAGTGAAATGTCTCCATGTACAAATACCTAAATTCAAGTCTAGTTACAGGAGAAGGAGGGAAAAAGAGTGGTTTTTTTGCTCAGGCTCCAGAGCCAAGATCTGGGTGTTTTTGAAGTCATCCTCTGAGAAAGAAAAGAAAAGGCTGAAGCTTACTGTGACCTAAATAAAGCAAAAGAATTAGGTACTTGTGATCAAAGGGTTGAATGATGCATATACACATCTCTCTAAATAATAGAGTGGGTGGGAGAAATGACATGTCATTATTCCTCAGAAATAAAGCAAATTACCTGTTCTGAAAAGAAGAGTTAATCTGTTTTTACACAGTGAAGAATAATGCCACATTATTTCTTCTAAAATTAGCAGCTGACAAGCTGAGACTTCGGTGCTCAGAGCATCTGGCTCTCTGGCACCACACTGTACTTATCACAGTAGAGCTTTCCTTCTTTCCCATACCAGTTGTATAAAGATTGGTGAGGAGCAGCCATTACAACAGAGGCCTACATCCATTCAGCTCCATACATGTCTAAGATACCTCAGAGTTTCTTGCTTTCTTTGAGAAACAAGGTGCAGAAAACCTGACACTAACATTTCAAAATAATCTGGTGACTTATCATACAGGCAAGATTTTTCCATCCAGCTGTACCTTTGTTAGTTCTCTTCTTTCAAGCCAGAAGCAAATGTGTGACAGTCATTCTAAAATCCAGCATGATTCCTAGGGTCCAAGATAGGCAGCTAAAGAGTGAATTCTGAAAGCTGAAGTCAGACGAGTCTAACTAAATAAGAAGTTTGTTTTTTCTTTTCTCAAATTTTAAGGCTTCAAATACCAAATAACTGAGCACGTAAGTATAGCAATGGCTGAACCATTCCGTTGACAAGATAATGGCTATATTTTATCACATGAATGCATAGGAACAGCATAGAGACTTCTCAAAACTGCTCTCCTGAAGAACTGCTCTGTTTGCTGTTCATGTTTAGAGTGACAGCATGTAGGGCTCAGCATTCATAAAGAGGTTTAGGAGACTGAAAACCTAAGAAGTGATTTCCATTGGACTAAGGAGACCAAAATCACAAAGCTTACTTATCCTCTAGCGAATTTCCAATTAAGTACCATTTCAACGGAATAATCAAACTTTCCTGACTCTTCTTTAATAATGCATGGTGATATTGATGCCCAATTTATGTGTGCAGAACTCCCCAGCAGCAGACTGAAAAGAAAATAAGTTCAACTTCCTCACCCACTCACATGAGAGAAGTGGTTGGGTGATATTTCTGCTACATTTAAATATTAAAACTTCACTTGGGTTGATGTTTCTACTTGACTGTGACAACACAGAGCACAAGAAAGGCATAAATCTAATCACCAAAACCATCTATCACCATTTGGCCCCTCAAAGCAACATACTGACATTTTCCCTTGAAGGGCAGGAGGTTGGCCTCTCGTCCAACCAACAAAAACATCCTGAAATAGTGAAGATCTCCTAGGAAAAAAAAGTTTTTGCTATCCAGGAAGATATTCTATGATTCTGTGAAGTTATTTTATACTCAAGAGACATCAGCCTGTTCAGAAAGGCAGGTCAGGTATTGAGGACTGAAGTAGTAGGCCTGGGAGAGATAAAACACAAAGGCACGTCTTCAACTCCCTGTATCCATAAGCTTTTGCTCAGGATAAAGGTATTGTGTTAGAGAAGAAGGGTATCACCTCCATTTTATCTACCAATTACTCCACAAAAACATGCCAGAGTTGAGAATCTGTTGTTCTCGAGTCAGGAAGGTATGGCCTCAGTGACAAGTCCCATTTGCTCCAGGCTTCAGCAGCCCTCAGATAAGACAAGAAGAGATGAGCTGAGCTGGACTGAACAAGGGAGGCTTCTGAGGCACAGCTGTCATGACATGCTGCTCAAGAAGCTACAACCAAGGAATTGGGTTGGTATGCATGAACGCACCATATCAGTCAACAGGTAACTAAGGTAAACTCATGATCTGAAAAGGTAAAATCTCTATCTAGCTCAGGAATCTTAAAGGCAAAACTGGTAATCCAGTTGCAGAAGAAAAGTTGACTATGTCAACAACAACACAGTGTCTTATCTGACTAACTTAAGCAAAAATTATAACCAAGACCATCTTCAGGTTTTTTTCTTCCACCTGACTGTAATAATGTGAGAATTATATCAGGCTCATTTATTGTATTACATTCAGTTTAAATGGTTTTAGTTCATGTGCCATCAGTTTTCAGGAGTCCAACACATGCAAGTTTAGTAAGGTACAGTTAGATAAACATTCTCCTCATCCTTCACCTGCATGCTTGTTTATCAACAGGAAAGCCAAACAGATAACAAACAACTCAGTGAGTACAGATAATATAGCTGTAAGCAGAAAAAAAAACCTGAGACTGTCCACATGAAAGTATGTAAGCCTTTTTCAGCGCATTAAGCAAAACTAACTTCTTCTAAGATTCATCTTCTGGAGGGTGACACTATTACACTGGCCAAATACATGAGGGCAACTTTCCATCACTGCCTCTTCACAAAGCATAGAATGAATAACTTCCTTGAGAATGCAAGAAAAGTGGGATATAGCACAGTTTTAATTATACTCATAATGATTTATTTGAAAATATGTTCTCATTATACTATTATCTAAGCACAATCCATTGTAAGGCAAAAGCAGTTTGGTTCCACCTGAATTTGAAGTCATTATTATAATTATTCTCACCAGAACAGCCATTAATCACGTAAACAATACCTGGCTTGCAGAAAATATGTGGGTAAGTGGTTATATTACAATGTAGTATTAATTTTCTTACGTTCTTTAAGTCTTACTTGAATACTTATTTTCTGTGAAAATGCTTTTTAAAAAAAGGTATCTTACCTTCAGATTGATGTGTGGCAAGAGGTGTCTGGGTCTCCTTGGAGTAGGATACCACCTCCCGAGGTAAGAAATCAACCTGGGTAATCTTTGACACCCCTAGTTTGTGCAGTCTGCGTCTAAGATGGAATACAGGACATCAAAAGATCAGTTATGTTAGCTGTAAATCAGTAGCAGGAACAAAAGTGTTTGCTTTTATGAACAGGATTAAAAAAATATTTCAGTGTTTGCTAAGATGAAACACAATGCACAACATACGAAAAGAACCTAATTAACAGTGAAGAAAATTAACCCGGGAACCATTTGCCATAATAAAATACAGTTACTAAACCTCTCTGTATCTAGCTTATCCTGCTGAGAGGGACTGTAAATGGAAGCAGGGAGCAAGGAATGACCTACTTGTGTCCCTCACAAAACACAAGAAACCTGTCTCCTCTTTCACACAGTTATTACTACAACGTTCAGCCTTTTCAAGAGATTTAGTCCTCAGCCTGAGATACACAACAGTGCAAGAGGCACAGTGGGTGTAAAAGAGGCTGTATTGGGACAGTCAGACATTCATCTGAGAGCAGTAAGAGAGCAGGGTGTGTAATTTCCATAAATAAAGAGATTCTCCCTTCCACAGGAGTTAATAGCAGTGGACTTGCTGCTGGTTCATGATCATTACAGTCCAAATGCAAGGGCTAGAGTGGAGCCCTGAGACACACCTGGAACAGATATAGCCTTCTCTTTCTATTACTTCTCTAACTTTAAATGATCCACATGAACTAAATCAGTAAAGCCAACCAACAATGTAGCTGGGTAAGGGAAAAAGGACAGAGATGGCTGTACATGATCACAAACACTTTTAGTCATACACAGTTCACCCAACAGTGGAGGGAAAAAAATATATCAGCTTGTTTCCTCAATGTTATTTGACTGTCAGTAGTGAATGAAGAATAAGCAAATAACCAAAGATGGCAATTTTTTTACTGGAAAAAATACCAACTTTCAGCAGACAAAAAAATAAAATACAAATAATAAATGGATCAACTAAATAAGTCCAGATGCCTAGATCATCATGTGCAAGCGTGCTTACACATTTACAGGAAATAAATTCGAGGACACAATGTTTCCAAACTGTCATGTTATTAAGGAGAGCAATTTGGAAAAGCAGAAAATTCATACACATTATCCATTTCCACCCTGTCTTCCTGACTGTCAGAAGAACAGAGGTCAAAGTTATTTTTTACCTCATTCATTTACAGTGGTTAAGGTATTCTGTTAACACTGATGGCTGAAAGAAAATGAGTATTCAAAAAAAAATTGTTATCATTGGATGACACCTACTGAACTCTCATGCTTGTTAAGGATGTATCAGCTATATATCTTTCTAATCTGTCTTACTGGCTGAGTTTTTATTAAGCTGAACACAATCTGATTCAGCAGGTAATCAGTATGAATCAGCCACATCACGTAACATACCACTAGAGCAGTAATGGTTGTTACAGCTCTGAACATCTTCTTTTATAAGAAGTCACCATCCTCACAAACACCTGTGACTTTGCCAACATGAACAAAAGCACTATTTGCCTGAAAATTCTCCATGGGAGGCAGAAAAACTTCTGTAGCTTGTGATACACTTTAAGAATCTGTAGCAGCTAAAAAAAGCTTTAGTAGTACTGTAGCTGCTTTAAATGAGAGTTTGCATGAATTTAAGCTTCAGTAAATATCTCCCCCAGCAAAATCTTACATGCTTTTCCATCCTTTGACATCAAGTTTGTCAGATTTTCCTTCACAATCCATCATATCGATCTGATTCCTTTTACTGAAAAGCTTAAGTATCGGGTCTAATTAATCATGTGCCTAATCTAGACCTAATTAGAACCTCACCTAATTCTAACAACAGTTTCATCTGAGGTCATTCCTTATCTTTTTCACTGGCGAGGGTGAATATCAATTCTCATGTAGTGCTGGATTTAACTCCAGGTTAGCTCCTGTCTAGACTTCTGATCAAGAAGTGAACTACAACCCAGAACACTGTGCTGAGAGAATGTGTTTAATTTTTCACCTAAAACATTTATCATTCAGGAACTGCTGATGGTTGTCCAGATGTATAGTGCCGCTCTTACCGGTGAAGACTGGGAAGTCTTCATTTGAAGGAATGCGGTCTCTTCTTTTTTTGACCCTATTAATCCACCTGTAATGGTCCTTATATGATGAAAAACCAGCCTAACCCTTGGTCCCAAGCACTTAGAGACAACTGGAACATCCTTTCAGTACACGGGCTCTGCCAAATATGGTCTATAATGCTCTAGTGTAATTCTTTCTAGGGCAGCACTAAAACGTCTCGTTTCCCATTCACACTGAGACACTCATAATTCTTTTCATTTACAATTTATTGGATATTCAGCTTAGAGAGCACATAAACTTTGAAGGATTGCTTTCAAAACTGCCTATGGGATGTCATTAGGAAGACAGTAATTAAAGTCTATAGATTAAAATCGATTCCTCTGTCTGTAGAAGAAAGACGTGAAGTGTTTGGCTACACACATCATCTGCATCCTGACTGCAAGATTTCTTTTGTGCTGGCATTTTTATCTAGTCTCATAGCACCAGAGAAATACAAGGTCCTCTGTCTAACTCTGCCTTGTAAAAGGGAAAGGACTTATGGAGCATACGCATGGGTTCACTCTTTGGCATTCTTCTTTTCTGTCTTTGCACTGACTGCTCCTAAAAGACTGAAAACTTGTGGCTACACACAGATTTATCTTTATGAGAACCAAACCACCTTGCCTTGCTCAGCCATTTGAGGACCTTTGCTACTGAAAGTGTTCATCTTTAAATCTCAACTTCTGGGGAAGGGCAGTTGAGATTTCAAAAAGGTTTCCACACATCAAAAGAGTTTTAGAAACTCTTCTTTTTTTGTATGATCCAGGTGATGTTGTAGAAGTTAGATCTACCTGAAACCACACTCAGGTGGAAATAAAAGCATTCCTACCAGTTCCAGATGTGGAGAACGCCTGTTTAGAAAGTGCTCTTGGATACTTTCCACTCCTGGTCTTCTTTCCTTGTAAACAGCACTAACATTTCTAACTGCAGCTGGGAGCGCTGTCAATTAATAGTTAAAGGGAAATTTTTTTTTTTTTTTTTGAAGCCTAGAGAACGGTGAATGAATTTCACATGAATTGCTGGGGAGAAAACACAAAGAACTAGTGGAAGAATAATATACTTGCCTGGAAACTCAGACAGGAAAGCCCATCAGTTAATAGGCAGAACAATTTATTCAGTGCAGAGATTTAGTTTTGCTTATGAGCCAAGTTCTGAAGAACTCGAAGGACAGTTACCTTTCCTTTTTAGAGGAACAATTTATCCTAAATATCTCTGCAGGTGGGCATTTCATGTCTTCAGGTCTTGCTGTTTTTCCTTCACTATTTATTTTTTCTCCTTTCGCTGCCTCTTACATTGAAAATACAGCACCCAATTTTCTTATCTAGAAGAGACTGTAAAATTCAGTCTGAGGTGGCAGTGAGCAGCATTTTCACTTGCAACGCACTCTGATAACTTGAATGACCACAAAGAATTCAGAAACTTATTAAAGCATATTTTTTGTAGTTACCAAGCCATGACTACGTACTGGGAGCTTCAGCAATAACACAGTGCTGATGTTAGATAAATCTGGAGATACTATCTGGAAAAGCTATTGTTTCTGATTTTCCTTGATTGCTTGCAGGAGATAAAAGAGAACCTGCTCATGCTGTCAGACTTCTCTTGATGATGCTAAACTATATTCATGACAAACATGAACTTTTGTTCCTTAATATAGTGATCTTTTAAAATATAAATACATTTGGTACTTTTCTTAACTACACTAGTTAGATTCTGCTACTTAAACCAACTTTTTTCAGATGGTTAGGTTAGAGAAGTTCCATCTCAAACCGGAGAATATTAATTTTAGCCCTAGTATAATTACGTAATGCTTGACAGACCTGAATGCAACTTAAATGGCAATTAGTCTTGGACTATGATCGTACTTAAGTGTACAATATAAATGCATATACAGCTCCCAAGGAAAAGTGGAAAATTGTTATGGCATGTGGGAACAAAATAACTACAACAAAAACAAGAAGGAAGGGGGAAAAGTACCTTGCAAATGATTCAGAAAGAAAAGTCTGAATCAAAAGGTACAAACAAGACCAGTATAACTGTACATGCACATTAAAGTGCCACAATAATAACATTTCATCTGTAATGAAATAGTTATTTGTATTGTGTTTCAGGCAACAGAAATAGCAGCTTATCTTTTCATGAGCTTCTTTAAATAGTTGTTTTTTCCACAAAGATGGCTTTGCTGAAGCTTCTTATTGATGAAACTGAAAAAAGGAAACTTAAATTATGGTCTTTTTGAGTCAACAAAGCAAATGAAAATCACATACAAGCAGCTCATCTGGGAAGCATTCGCAACATAATTCTTGCAAAGAAATAATAAATGAGTAACATAAAGAGCAGACATATACCCAAGTTCAGAGTCAGACTGGAGCTGCAGCACTGAGGGGTCTGTGTCCCATTGCAAGGTCCTAGGGTGGTAATCAGCCGTGCAGCACAAAGGGGAAAAAAAGAACACACAGAATTAACTGAAAGGATGAACAAAACCCCATCTCATTACTTACATGCCGTATGTTGTACATTCAATCTAAGTGCAAGGTTTGATGTTAGTCTGCGATGGGGCAGGCAACTTGCTAAAATTACATATTATCAGTAAACAAAGAGAAAAAGCTGGGTTTCCTTTCAGCTATAAGTTAATTTTTTTTTCTCCTGAAAGGTTTCTAACCCTCTTTGCTGATGCACTCAATATGCACAACTTACAGGCGAAATTTATTGTGACCATGTTTGTATGATAAGATGGATTTGCCATACTTCACTGAAGAGTAGTAGTCTAGCCCTTCATATACTCTTAAGGCTGGAAGACAACCTGCAAAAAGTGCTCTGGGCACAAACATCATACAACAAATAACACGCTGACACCAGCTTTTACACATTCTGGAGGCACCTGGGACAAATCAACAAATTCCTCTTCTCTTAATCCACATAAAATTTCTGGAGGAGAGGGGAGCAGCACATCTGGGGAAATCTGTTTTTCACAGTGTCTTCACAGCCTACTGTCAGTGGAACTACCACACACAATATGAGTGCTCCAGAGGTGAGGTCTCACGTGAAGATATTTTCCTTGCAATGCAATGCAACGTGTCAAGCTACATCTCTTAAACACTCTGCAAACACTCACAGGGCGTTTATGGAGTCCTGTGAAACATTTCTAATCCCCTATTTGTTTTTTTTTCATAGAAAATGGACATGTTCATGCCAGCATTTTCAAAATGTCTACCCAGTCCTTGATTTTACTTTATCTTTCTTCCCTAATGAAGTCATACCTAATACACAAGAGAGCTGTCAGAATCCATGACAGCATCAGAAGTACAAGTTTGGCTCCTGAACACCCTTTTCTTTGATATGCGCACTAAATTATGCAATGCTCTCACTATTAGAAGTTAAAGCAAAGGAAATCATTCTTTAACTAAAACAAGTCATGTAGGCACATTAGATAACATTAGTCCTCAAAATTAAGAACTCCACTCATTTCTTTTGAATACAAGTTTTGAGGATACAGAGAATATTCTTTGACCACACCCAGCCCAAAACAACCATATAACAAACCATGCTCAATTTACACAAGCCCTTCTGCGATAGCAAACTTTGCCAATTAATCATGCATATAAACTAACAAGTTATTTAATTAGACTAGAAATAGATTTCATAAAGCCATACAATTATGCTACATCCTATACTCAGTAAACTAGTACCAATGTTAATGATAACCAGTCTCTCTCGACACCATATATGTACAAAAAAGAATGAAGAAGTTTCATGTGAAGCTGCTTTCCCATGCAATGTAAGGGTGCTTATTCCCCTCAGGTTCTTTTGATCTGTATAGATGTGCATTGGCACAAAAGACTACAGTGATACTGAAAGAAGGCTCTAAAAAGAAACATTACAAAATGGTCAGAGACAAAACAATACAGTAATTCCCCATTACTTGAGTGTAGCTCAAGTACAGCAGAAATGAAAGCGGGCATAAGGATCTGAAGGCAGATGCAAGGCAAAAGCACCAGTGGTTAATGTATATCTATACACTATTAAAAGGCTATCTGTGCAAAAACGACTTGTAATGGAACCACGGTCACTAACGTCTAGTAGGACTTGTTATCCATATGCCCATTTCCAATTTTATATCTGCCTAGGGGCTACTTGTACACGCACATCCGGGTTTTCAAAACGCTTACAAGAAAACATACATTGTTCATTTCAGTTATTTTTCCTCTCCATCTATTTCCAAACATATAAAATTTCCCAATGGATAAAGACTATTCCAACAGAAAAACTGCATTATTATCTGATTAAAACAAGAGCAATAGGTCTCTAAAGAGATACGGCCCTGATGTTCCAACTCTCAGAATCCAGATCAAGTTACAAGGGGGCACGTTTATCTCATACTGAGCTGGTTATCCAAACAGAATAAATTTAGAGATCTCACACACTCAAGTCAGCACTCAAATCCCCCAAATATGGGAAGAGCAATACCTACTGCTGGAATTCTCCATGTAAAAAAAGTTAATTCAACCTTTAGTCCACGGCCACCTTTTGGCCACTGTTTGTTACATGCAGACTATACATGCAGTGAAGGCAACATCTCTCTTAAAGTAAAAATCTGGATTATGGCATAGAGATATTCTTGATACCAATATATATTTTTAATAACAATTCCGCTTGTCTCCTGAATATACCTTTATTTCAACAGTTTTAGTGCATCTGTAAAAAAAATTCTTAGATTTGTGCTCCAAATGGTAATTGTTTTCTCAGCATCACTGTGCTACCACTTGCAAAAGCTTGATAAGGGAGCGGTCTGCTGTGTTGTATTCTCCAGCTCAGCTGAACGCTATTATTGCAGACAACAAGGCTGCAGGAAGCAGATCTTCAGGCTCAAGTCTTGCCCTAGGAGACACAGCGCAAATGGCTACACTCACACCAGGGAGGCTGGAGAGCAAAGGAAGTGACTACACGTTTCAAGAGAAAATACTGGTTTGCCCTTTGCCTCTTCCTGCTACCTGAAGAATGTCTGCAGAGTGAAACAAAAGGGAGTGAGCAGTAAAGACATAATACGGACTTGCAATTTAGCCAGCTATAACACTAAAGAAGAAATAAACAGGTTCTTAATGGACTCGTAACCAAAATATGATGTTGACTAGCCTGTTCTGTCATCCAAACTAGGACATTACAGCTAATCTGTTTGTGATTGTTTGTTTGGGAAGATATGCTGTATGACACTCCCTGATCGTTGGGATGAGAGTTATCATTGTGCTTGTCCTCCTGCAGACATTTCTTCGTGGGGATTTTGAAATGCCATTGGATCACAGTGAAAAATCAGTGCCAATATTTTTCAAATCTAGTGCACAAGTTCTTCCCCAAGAGATTTATTCACAAAGAAAAGCATTTCATGTTGTTCCACTTTTTTCTTTCTTCCTCATAAAAGAAAACTGAAATTGGCTTTGGGACTTCTAGTCACCCAAAGAGAGGTGCAGAGGGAGCAATGCAGCAGACCCCAAAGACAGATACATGGGCCTGTGTGACCAGTAGCTCAGCACACAAGCATGGGTGCTTTCATTCTGGACTTTTCAGAGACTGTAAACTGGGGAAAGTCCCCTTGAATAGACTCAATGGACTTTGGCACAGGTTCACGTAAAAGAAATCAAAAGCATGTCACCACAACATTTTAATGGGGAAAAGAGACTTTGAGCATTAGACTGAGCAAGAAAAAGCAGTACTCCTTTGCACACTGCAGTCCTTCCCCAGACCTCTTGCAGTCCATGCGAGCTGAGCCTCCTGCGGGTGAAGTGAGTGCACACAGCATGGGAAGAGTCCCTGGAAACTACACAGATGGGAACTCACTGAGCATGAGATCCAGTCAGGACTAAGCCGGATCAGGCTGTTCCCATCACCCAGAAAGCACAGACAGTATTTTAATGAGAACCCAACATTGTTTCAAAGCTGGTTGCTATATAAGCCTCCCACACAGTGACAAACAATAGCCCTGCTATCAATCTTCCTTTAACACATCTGGTGAAGAACGACTGCCCTTGAGTGATTGTAGGATAAAAAAACCGTAACTACTACCAATTAACAGATTGGTCTAAAGCAGCATGAAGGGAATGAGGACTTGTAGATCTTGCACTAAGTAGTCAAAGTACAAGAGTTATTACCTCTCTTTAAAATAATCTGCTTTCATACTCTTCCTTTAGATCCCTCTCTGTTAGTATTCCCTATTTGCTGTGTGCTATGATCTCAATAATTTGGGAGTTTAGGGCAGCATTCTTAGATGCTGGTGCTGTTTCAGCCATTTGTACTGATAAGGTACCAGTTCATTTTGATACAACGCATCTTCTTTCTCCACAGCCAGTAAGGGAATAACCTGCAGAAAGAAACCAAGGGGAGAAAGAGACCAAGATGTCTCACATCTATGAAAAGATCAGATGGTAAAGCAATTTGTTAAATTTTCTATTCTGAATTAATATCCACAGCACTGGGGAGATATTCAGAGCAGAATTCTGAGAGGACAGGGACTATTTCAAAATTTAGGGCAGGAAGAAAAGGCATTCAAACAGAAGGATTCCCCTTTTTGTACTATTATTAGAAAGGAAAAGCAGGCACTCTGCCATGTGTTATCGTGCCCTGCAGAAACTTACTTCCAGACGAATTTATTCTAATTGCATTATGCTGTTTATGTCAATTAAAAATGCAGAAAAAAAAACGTAAATAAATGAACTACAAATGAAAGAAAATATTTGAACTCTTTCAGAAAGTTCCCAACCTCACAATGCCTTAATGAAGCATAGATTCTCTCATTTAAAGCTGCCTGAAATTCATGAAGACTTCTCAGCTGATAATGAAAACTTTTAATCTGCCCTTGGTGATAGTATATAAAACAGGCACCAGTGCCAACAAACATACCCACTAAAACATCATCAAAAAAGGATATTAAATATCCTGGATCATGGTCACACTGTGGCACAGCTCAGCTCTGTTAAGTGCCCTAATCCAACATGCCGGCAGCTTTGTTCCAGCTCTTCTTCCCCGAAGCTAAAATCAAATCCTCCCTCAACTGTTGCTAATGCTGCAGAACACGTGTTCTGCATGACTTCTCCTCTCCCCTACTTTCCCTTCCCAGGTCAAGAGCAACCAGGCCTGAAAATTCATGCTTTTGAAAAAGGCTACTCACAGAAATAACAGCAAACCCCGTTTTTCCAAGGGGCCTCTCGCAGGGTAGAAACCTCTCTGCTGCACTGCAAATCACTCTTGCAAGCAGAACTGGAGGAAAGTAAACACCACATTGTGTCATCTCCTGTCACCACGAGCTGTTGTGCTTTCCAGACCAAGAGAAAACCACATTGACACTGTCCTGGGATGTCCACTGAACTGAGTTATCCATATTTGTCTCTAATGAAACAACCTGACACCCTAAGTCCAGCATCTTCTCTTGTGGAAAGAGCAACATCCTAAAATTATCCCTTGTGTGGGGACTAACCATGCCCTTCTAGCCCAAAAATACACTGAAGGAGTGTACATGACTCCACAGATTTAGTGTGCATAAGTTTTCAGAGCTCAAAGGCCAATCCCATTAAGCAGAACATACACTGTTACCAGAGAGACAAAAAAAAAAAAAAAAAAGGGAGACACTCACAGCATAGAAAGCATCAAAGCACTTCTGCTTTGCACCAGAGTAAAACGCTTCTAAAATTCGATGAATATTAGGAAGAAATGACTATTGCCCCTTCCCCTGTCCAAGGTAGCAGCTGTACTTATATTTCAGGCGCCTTGGACGTGCTCTGGCACAGAAACAA
Organism: Numida meleagris; assembly: GCF_002078875.1. Lineage (NCBI taxonomy): Eukaryota > Metazoa > Chordata > Aves > Galliformes > Numididae > Numida > Numida meleagris. Next base: position 23,704,330 of record NC_034410.1, on the reverse strand, counting down.
GTAATCATTGGATCTCTGCATTAGAACAGGAAGACAGGATATTGCTCCACACAGGAGTTCTGAGTCCCCAGCGTAGCCTCCAGCTGTGAGTAGGTGTCAAAGGTGGCTGTCCATGGAGAATTTCTGGGGAAAGACCAACTATCTTGGGTAGGTTACCAACCCACCCAAGCATCTATGTTACACTGCCACACTGGAGAAGCCTGGGTACCTTGCCTGTGTGACTCTGCCAGTCTGTCCCCAAACCCTCTGGCCACTGACAGTTGCACCATGAATGCATTTAATTTGTGTTTGAAGAAGGGGCTGGGTATCTGCAGGCCAGTCAGCCTCACCTCAGTGCTTGGGAAGGTGAGGGAACAATCCTTCATTTTAGATAGTCAAAACCCAGCTGGACACGGCCTGAGCAACCTGTTCTAGGTGAGCCCGCTCTGAGCAGAGGGGTTCAACCAGACAATCTCCCAAGGTACCTTCCAACCTCAGCCACGATGGTTGTGTGATTCTTTCCTCTCCGCTTCATCTCCCCGCAAGGCAGAGCCAAGAGGCTATCTGGCTCTTTACTGACAGGAGAGCTGCTACTTGAAAGCCTGCAGTGTTCCATTTCGTTCTGGTTTGCTTTTATTCTGACTACAGATGCAACCTGCACAAGAAGTGAATTAGGAAAAAAGCAGACAAAAAGGAAAAAAAAATTGGTGCTGTCACCTAAAAGCATTAAATTGAAAAGAATAACAGGACTATTATTTTTAAGTTTGATGCAAAGATGAGCCCCATGCTTAAAAATAGGCCCAGGTTACAATTTCCACAAGACTGAGAATTGCTTACATTAAGAATTGTGCACCTGTACATGGATAACATACTGAAGAACAGGTTCCACCCAACTGGTACTTTCCTAAAAATACTAGGTGCCACAGCTGTGAGATTTTATTTTTAAATCATTACTAAAATACAAGGGTTTAGATAAGTTTAAAAGTATTTGTTCAACGATATCAAATATTTTCACTTAAACCACAGTCCAGTAATATTGGCAGATTTATTATGTAATCCATCATGTATCTAGTTGTTTTTTTTTTTTCCCCCACAGTGTGAATATTGCCAGAATTAGTGTAAGGTTACATGGTTAATTAGCTATAAAATTTTAAAGAGTTCTACCTACTTTGTTGTGTCTAAGTCAGTTTCTCCAGTGCTCCTATTTTAATGTTGATTAATCAGAAAATCTGAACAAGAAACTGCAAGAAGTTAGTGCAGATGTTTGAAAACATGTAAGTGGTTTGCTTTTATTTCTTTCATTCTAGATTTTTGTAATCTTAGTTTTCTCCTCTGTAATTTTCACTTTCTGATATTGGTCACACATTTAAAATGTGTTTCCAAAACAAAATAGATCAAGAAGATTCAAAGCTATTACTCAGAGATGGAAAAGTACCACTTGCCTCAACTGATGCTTTGCATTTAAGCCACTATTCAGGAGCCATCTGTGCTCTGTTTAGCAGATCTGTTCCACTTTGAAAGGATTGGCAAAAAAGAAAATACCTTCCTTGTGCTACTTGTTTTCTGAAGCACATTATAAGCAAGATGGTTATCAGCCTTTAGGGAGGATTTGTGCCTCTCAACAAGACTCTCACTTATACTTGTACAGCAGAACCGTCTGACATCACCATGGGTTCTTGTATCTGGAGCCAGGCTGGTAATCGTAAAATAAAATGCCATAAAACATTCAGTGAACAAGTGGTTTGGCACCACTGCTGGAGCAGAGCTGGATACTTGGGTTTGCAGTTACGTTTCCAAGCAGGCTGACACATCTGACTTCACCAATCTTCACCAATAAAAAGAGCAACAATGACCTCCCTCAGAGCACAGTGCTGTCTTTCAGATGCCCGGCAACCATAATAGCATTTTTCAGAAAGGCATGTGTTTAAAACACTCTTTTATTTAATGTAAGTTTCTAAAAATCCTAGGGTAATGTTTAAAACATTGTATATTCAAAAATTCTCTAAAATCGAGGCTCTGTTGCTAAGTGTATTTAATAATTTTCAAAATCCACTTGAAATTTAAATTGGAATGAAAAATTCTGGCATTATTTTTATAGGACTGATATATAACGGAATGAACACTTTGTTGAGTCATAGAATTCCACTAATGAAATCAGCAGTAAAATTCACCCAATCTGCTGAACTTATTTCATATATTTGAAGCTGTCCTTATTTCAGGTCTACATCACAGAATATGATCTCTTGGCAATGTAATAAACCTTGTCCTTCTCAAGGTTTATATGCCATAGCTACAGGAATCTTAATCTGGAAATCTGTGCTGGTTTACCAGAAGGTCACTGGAAACAACAGGTGGTCTCTGCAAGGACGGAGAGAGGGTCAGCATAGTTAGAAGCTACTGCTGAGCCTCTGCACCCACACAGATTTAATAAAAACTAATAAAAACCATGCTCAGGAGGAAGGAGGCACAAGTTGCTTTGTTCTTGCAGCAAACCTTGAAGCAGTTTGAAAATTCTTTAAAAAAAATGTTTTTAATCTTGTATTTTTTAAACCAAGAGTAAGCCCGAGTGACAAAATAGAATTTAGATGATCTGAAATGTCATCAGGTCCTGCAGATGCTTTGAAGGAACTGCAACACTCATGTTGGGACACTTTGATCCAACATCCAAAAGGATATGTATGAACAATTTTCTCATAAACATCAAGGGGGGTTTGAAAGAGTCCCTAAGAGACAAGGCTACATTTATTAGTCAAGACTAGTAAAGGCAATCCACAGCCTGTCTGATGAGTTGAACCTGTAACAGCAAGGCTGGAACCTACAATATTGTCTGGTGTTACACAACTGAAGAAGAAGCTGAAAGCTTTCAGCAGCTTATTAACAGCAGAGCTAAAATTCACTAACTGCAAGCTGGGAGAAGAGTTGGTGCTCTCCTTCCTACACAGAATTTATTTTGTGACAGTGTACCTCTGTGTATGAGCACAAACAGTAAAATCCTTCCAGAAGAGGAGGAGATTTTGGTACAACCAGGTTGAAACCAGAACACACTGTGAAAGAGTAATCAAAATGTGATCATTTCTCACATCAACAGTCAAAATGTCAAACATTTTCACAATCCAATTATCTAACTTTTAATAGACCAGCTCAGAAATTTTATTCTGCTTTTGCATTGTAAGAGTAAATAAGTACAGCCACAATTTCTGAATCAAAAGCAATTTTAAAATGAAAACCAAAATGTTTTGCTTATGAAAAATGTAGTATGGGATGCTTAGATGGCTTCAAAATTCCCTAAAAAAAATAACAAAGGTTGATCTGGTGATTTTGTGAAATCTTCCCAGTGGTAAGAAGTTGTGTTGTATGGACTTGAAGAAAATTCCTAGAAAATGAATTACTGAAATGAATTAATGACATACTGAAATAGAGTCTCTTTTTATTTCTCCAGATTAAACACAAAACTGTGAACTGGGATTTTCTGAGGGACTTCTCAATATATTAGTGAGGTAGAAAAGGCCTACGTGACCAGTTTAACTGTGTTAAGCAGTTCAACATAAGAGGCGATCTCAAAAAAATTAATTAAATCAAGAAGAGATTCTATGCAAGAGAACTTCTGTTTAAGCTGAGCTGCCCATACCAAGCAAGCTGTTTCAAAAGGTGAATAAACTGACTTGTTTGAAGAGCATTAGTGTTTTAGACCTCCAATCATCTGATTGTCTGGCTAAATATATGCATGATATGTCTGGAAAAAAATACAGAAAAGTACCTACAGCTGGGCTGATGACCTAAACGGTTAAGTGGGGCTTTATATATTAATATTATTTTCTTCTGGATGCAGCTGGGGCTCAGGTTTCCAAGGCATTTTATGAAGTACCCTGGGAATGGCAATCTTTCCTTCTCCTTTAATTTATAGCGTGGAGATGCTTGCTAATGAGAAAAATAATCAAAGATCTGGAGAATTGAACTCCATCCATCCTTTAGGAATGAAAGCACAAAACTCCTTAATGATGCCACAGGCTCACATGGTAAAAGCATTGCAGATGATTCTAATTAATATGAACCATTCTGACTTTGTAACTGGCACACACTGAAAAACACTCCCTGCTTTCTCGGTCAGATGTACAGACACTTGAAAGCAACTGCCAAGTATCAGTCTCTAAGGTATCTGCTTATGTTTAGAGGCTAAAAAAATACATATGACATGGAGAGGCTTCAAATACCTTGTGCTAAATATACATTGAATGTAAAGGAGGAGAACCGTGGTTCTTCTTGTGAAGACACAAAGGGAGGGAACAGACTGTGGGAAACCCGCCTTCCTCCAGCCTGGTGCACAGACCTACCATCCCTTAAGTGGGTGGGGGATGGGAAGCATGACAGATTTACAGTACTATGTAAGAGCAAGCATCCCATCCCAAACCCATCAAAACCAGAGGGGCAAGCTCAGCACACCCCAGGGTTATCCTGTATGCCTCCAGCCACCAAGCAAACCTTTCTCTTGACTTTCCACTGTGACAAACTCATGTCTGCACTACACAACAGTCCCTAGAGTTAAAATCCTTCCTTTCTGAACTAAACACCATTCAAGTGAAGCAGTTGTTTTCCCTTGGTCTTTCCTGAAGATCCCTTAGAGTCTTTACATTGCTCTGTGCTTCCCTTTCACTAAAGAGAGGATGGGAAAGATGGGAAATAGGCTGCACAGACTGTAAAAGTTGATCTACTGCAATAATTCAACCTTCCTGTATAACTGAAATTGAGAGCAGGATCTAACATCTTCCTCCACCTTCTTTATGCATCTAATTAAACAGCAAAGTAGATATTTAAAAAGGAAGGTGGCATTCTGATACCCTTTCTTTGGCTTGTCAGTGTGTTATTGTATTAGGCAAGGTGCTGCTTGAAAATGAAACAGTGAAAATAAAACCTGAGTTGCCAAGTCTGATTTTTTTTTCAGGCAAAAAGCCAGGAAAGTACAGAACATAAAGACTTTGGTGACATTTGGATATGCTCATGAGAGATTGGCAAACAAAATCTGTGAGGCTTTAATTCTTACATGTCAAGAAGACACCTCTTAACTAGGTGTACCTTCTTTTGACTTGAAGGACAGTGAGCAAGATTTACACACACAGCTGTAAAAGGGTAGATAGATTACTTAAATGCCACACTCTGACTCAGTGCCCAGATGCTCCAGAGCTGCATCTTTCCATTTGTCTGTATTATATGAGAAAGAAGAAATGTTTGTGCTTCATGTCTGCGTTTCAAGCAATGTAGGACAAGTCAAGTCTAATGTTGAGGCATTGTATAGAAAGCAGAACAACTAATAACTATATCAAAATGAATGAACAAACTGCACAGCAAAAGGGCTTCTGCTCTCCCTGCAACGGGACAATACAAACTGAGTGTGGACATCAACTCAGCGAAAGAAAAGATATCACCGTGAATTTGTTTTTTATACCCAAAAGGCTCAAAAGTAGATGGAAGCAATTCAAAATCACATCTGATGAAAAGATACACAAATGGAGACAAATGTTTTCTGAACTTCCAAAGAGCATAAGAGAGCAGAAGACGTGCTCCTGATTCGCTATCAGTAAGAACATCCAAGCTGATGTGACAGCTGCTACTGTGCTCTCTGAACTCCACTTGGGAACGCATTTAGAGGTCACAGTAAATGCAAGATGAACTGACACAGTGGACAAAAAGCATGCCAGCAGCCTAAACCAAATGTGACGCTGCTCCTCAGAGAAAAGCCATCCAGCATTACCAACAGCTGTTCTATTTCTAGGATGGCTGCAACTTTTTACTTAAAAATAAAAATCTGCAGAGATGATGAGGCAGTCAGGATTCCATAGCAGTCAAGCTTCTTCAAGAAATGGTGTATTACTGCTTCAAAACCTCTTTGAAAATCTGATTTCTTTTATTTTATCTTTCCTTTGCTATCTAATGTACTTTAAATTCATTTTCACAGTAACTTTCTTTAAATACTTACATGGCTTCATCTAAATAAGGACTGACCATGCAAACCTTTACTGCAAATAAAATCCATGCACTGATGAAGTCAAACAATTTCAGTCCATCAAATACCTCTCGAAAACTGTGGTATCAATAGAACAATAATGTAATTCAGGTAAGAATAATTTAAATTAAGCGTTATATAGCCCTCTAATCCAACAGGATGAGTAGCTGTAGCCAGACAAAAATACCAAAACCAATGGACTGAGAGAGAAATACTATGAAATAATGTACCTGGATGCTTGCAGACAAAACACCACACTGACATAACCCCTCTCTGACAGCAGCTACCAGAAGATGAAGAATACTTCCTGTCATCTTTGTCTTTACTGTAGCCTACAAAACAATCAGGTGTCTAAATGTACAGGCAGCAATGCATACAAGTTAGAAATCAAAAGAGCACAGATGAAGTTGTTGCAGAAAGAAAGGCAATCATTAACCTTTACATGTCCCAGACAGCTGAGCCTTTTGCATTTTACTGAGCAGATGGAAGGTGGGAAACCTTATACACAGCCTAATGGGATTCTCATGTTCCATTGCAAAATGTACATGGCGAAGTGCTACGTGAGTGCAATTTCACTGCACTCGCACATATACACAAAACCCAGTTCAACAATAAGTGGGATGCTACTGTACAAACCCACCATTGTATGATAATGAATCCAACTGGGAACGTACAGAAGCAGTGAAGGAGAGAAGAAAGATGGACCACAACACAGCTAAATCACATCTTGGTCCACAAATGGAACTCCTCCAAGTGTGCAATACAGTAGGGTGAGCACACAGACAGCCTACAGGTAACACAAGAATACATATGTAGGTCACCCCCAAATTCCTCCTATTTATTTCCATTGAAACTACAACAGATACAAACAGCACAATAACACTAATTGAAAGAGCAAATTCTCAGCTACAAAACACTGTTTTTCAATGTAGTCACCACCATTTGCTATTCATTTTGCAATGAACAAGGGCCTGTGTGCTGCACTTGTAAACATCTGTACCAGCGAAGGTGAACAACAGTCACTGTCACCACCACCTCACTGTGCTCACATCCACTGTTTGGTGTCCATAAATATTCTGCAAGCATCAGTGGATGTCAACGGGTTCCATTTTTTTCTGCATGGAGGAACTCCACACCTTTGCTTCATACACACTTCCATGCCAGATGCCATTCTGTCAGACTGCCCCTCTGCTGCCACTTGTCACACAGCAACAAAATGTAATGGAATATTGGTGGGAAGGTTCAAGCTCTATTGCCATACCACCAACAATGTGCCTCTGATGTCACTGGCCAACGTAATGAAATAGGAGGCATTACTTTCAGAGCAGTCCTCATAGTTAGCTGAAATCTCCATTTCTGGTATGCACAGCTATATAAGCTGACCATTAGCAAAAGAACACAAGGCATCGATGTCCCTGAACAAAATACTTATTCTGAACCATCTAAGCAGAGTATACTGTATTATAGGAGAATCTCTATGGGATCCTGCAATGCTGACTTGTGGTATATGAGTCATGTCTGAACCCGCCATAACAGAAAGCCCTGTGAATTAATAACCTATCTATCTAGAGTTAGGTATCGGTTCAGGCTGTGATGTAATGTTTCTGTCCTTTCTATGTAGCACAGCAACACAGTCCACCCCATGCAGAGATGTGGAAATACGCAAGCTGCTCTCCGTGCAACAACAGGGCTCTGATGAATTGTTCAGAGCAGCCTGGTAACTAAGAGCAGCACATTTCTTAGTTTATTTCTTAAGCTTTACAGTTATCGATCCAGAATCAAAGAATAATGATGGTGAAGGGTCTGGAGGGGAAGATGTATGGGGAGCAGCTGATGCCCCATGGTTTGCCCAGAGCAGAGGAGCTGAGGGGAGGCCTCACGGTGGCTGCAGCTCCTCACAGCGCTGAGCTCTGCTCTCTGGTGACAGCGACAGGGCCCAAGGGAACGGCATGGAGCTGTGTTAGGGGAGGGGCAGGTGGGGGTTAGGGAAAGGGTCTGCACCAGAGGGCGGTGGGCACAGAACAGGCTGCCCTGCACAGTGGTCATGGCACTGAGCTTGCTGGAGTTCAAGAAGCATCTGGACAATGTTCGCAGACATATGGTCTGATTCTGGGGTGGTCCTGTGTAGGGCCAGGAGTTGGACTCCATGATCCTAACAAGTCCCCTACAACCTGGGATATTCTGTGATTCTGTAACACATTTCTGCCTACTTGGAATTTATCCCCACCACAACAAAAAAATACTGGCTGCCCTGTCCTACTGGGAGCATTCAAAGAAAACGGCCGGTAGTTTCAAGCACCATTTGTCTAACATCTGCACATTCTTGCTGTCACTGCCATAATGTCCTGTCACGTACCATAAGATGGAATACTCCCGAAACCTAACGTCATCCTCGGTGAAAAGGCTATGACAAATAGCCATGTGGTACTGAAGATCAAGCAGAAAAAAAACCACACATAAAAACCTGTACTACACAGGATAGAAATGGTTCCATAATTTAGTGTTATTACACAGCCCGCCCCACACGTTATCCTAATAAGCTTAATGGCATCAGGGAAAAGGCAGCATTGCTCTAGCCATTATGTTGGAGACAATGGACAATGGTGCTGCAGGATAGCAGCACTACCAGTGTATAGATCTTATACCAAAAGGGACCATTGTGACCACGCGGCTTTTCTTCCTGTGCAACAAAAACCTGTACAGCTCTTCTGAATGAATTACTGTTGAAGCTATTATCTTCCAGTCGGCCAGACACATTATCCTGAATGAGAAATGCCCAGTGATACAACATCCAATAGAGTATTTAAGTAAATTGCTTTAGTGATTAATTTGTCTTGTCATTAAAATTTTACAGTTTTCCTGGTTTTATATTTGGCCAGCTCCAACGCCAAACAATTTGCTGCTGTTAAGCACTGCCTGTTGGAGCCCTTCCGCTCCTCATATAACTACTATAGATATTAAGCACATTACCAGCTAGTTTGCATTTTCTTAACTAGGATAGAATGAGACCTGTGATACCAGAACAATAACTACTAAGCACCATTTGTCTAAACCCTTGCTTTTTATCAACTAACTTCCTGAAAAGCAGATGTCAGAAATATGGATTTCTAGATTTAGCTCCACTATGCTCACTGGTCTGTAAGAAATCACAGGTGCTTGCCAATCAATACAAACCTCAGTTATACTTGCGATACTAAGACCAATAGATTGAATCTGATGACTATCTGGTACCAACAAAGTACGAACACAGCCTAATTCTGCACCAGAAACCACTGCCTTGCATGGAACCATACAAAGATCTCTTGCTTTCCTCAAAGCTCTCAGGAGGGCTTCTCTCAAAGGCATTATCTCCTGTACCGAATCAAAACCTATGACTTAACAACTTTTAAAAATATATATATTATTTAATTATTATTTAAATATCCATATTTTCTTCTGGAGATCACTTCAGCAATAAATAATCAGTCTGCCCCCAGTCTGTGTAGTTCTGTTCTGCCAGCCTGTATGCACCAGCTCTTCCTGCAGCAGTGTCAGCAGCAACAGCAACAGGTGAGCTGTGATCTCTGAGACTGGGTATTAGCAGCTCTGGAACTAATCTGCTCTCCTCCTGAGTCTATGCTCAGTCTACAGTTGTACAGCCAATTTAGAGCAGAATGGTAAAAAGTGGGTGATCTCACAAGCATAGAATCATAGAATCATTTAGGTTGGAAAAGGCCACTAAGATCATCTAGTCCAACCATCAACCCATCGCCACCACGCCCACTGACCACATCCCTCAGTGCCAAATCAGCATGCTCCCACTGACACTTCCATGGGAGGGTGGTCACACTAGAGAAAGGTGGAGTTCATGGTTTGGTTGTGATTCTTCATTTAGGATAGCTATTTGTGTTAAACAGTCCTTTAGTCATAGTATCACAGAATCATTAATGTTGGAAAAGACTTCTAGGATCATCTTGTCCAACCATCCACCTACCACCAATATTGCCCACTAAACCATGTCTCTCAGTGCATCATCAACATGCTTCATGAACACCTCCAGGGTCAGTGACTCAACCACGTCCCTGGGCAGCCTATTCCAGTGCCTCACCACTCTTTCTGAGAAGAAATTTTTCCTAATATCCAACCTGAATCTCCCCTAGAACTAAGGCATGAGAGGTGATCTGACCAAAGTGCCCTCTTTACAGAGAAAGCAAGATGGAGGGATGCATTAAAAGGAAGAGTAACTTCCCTGATACAGATAAACAAGCATCCACACATATCAAAATAAATCAGAAATAATGTCTAGGCATTTCTCTGACAGAAAACAGCAGACATGATTTTATCCTGTTTGCCTGCTGTGATGACAGCTCTGCCAACATTTTCCTTTCCAAGTTGGACAGCTCTAACACACATGCATGCTTGAGTGTACTCGTGCACCCAAACACACATCGAGTACATCTCCTGCATCCAGTGACAAACCACCATCCAGTACTATCCACCAGTTACAGATATTACCTGAGACATGGACAGCAGCTTGTGGAATTGCCATTACCACAAGTCAGTCATGCCAGGCAAATACCCTTGGCCAATCTGGCACAAAACACAGCACTTGAACACCAGAGAGGATGCCAAGCAAAGCCATGAATGGCAAACAAGGCCCTGGAATTAGCACTGAATTCCTAGTATGGCCACAACAATCCAGAAAAATATCCAGAAGGATAGCCCACAATGTAGTACGTCATGACCCTTGAAGATGAGGACAAATTCAATTCTCTTCTCTATAGAAATGTGATCATATGCTGTCGTTGCTTGTTGCTGGCAGAAATTTGAAGTGGTAGCGTAGGCCATATTAAAATAAATTCCTCCAAGGACATTTCACTATCTTAACATGAAAAAAGTTACACCATTTCCACATAGCCAGGAATTTAGAAGTGTCCAGCCAGCATTGTCAGAGCTATGTCTAGGACTGCAGAAAATAACTGTATCCTGAACAGCAGTCTACACTTTGCTTAAAAACAATTTTTGTTCTGCTCAAAGTACTCTCACTTGCTGAAATCTACTGCTTTTGTTTATGAATGCAGCATTACACAATTTTACACATTTTGAACTGCCACATTTTATAGGCTAGAGCTTTCCTACTTAACAACCTCCATCCCTTCTAGAAGGCTGAGCAGCTTTCAGCAGCATGCAACTTCCTCATCTCAATGGATGGTGTCTGCATTGGGCTGAAGGGGAAGACAATATACTTTCAGCTTAAAGAACCGTGATTTTTGAAAGCAGAAGGCTGGTGTGGAATTAAATCTAGCAATCAGAGCTCTGTAACGTTACTGGTTATGTATGTAGAAGTATGGCACCTGACTATGCACGTAGAAGTATAATACTGAAAACCGTAAACTGCAGAGAGACATCAGTGAGTTTCCAAGCTATTAGCAGAGGTTCTGGCTCATAGATCTGGATGAGTTGTTTTATTTCAAGAAAGTTTGATACAAAAAGAGCTATTAGGTCCCATGTTTTACATTTTTCAAAATACACAGTATAGTTGCTTGGAACTCTTCTCACTTGAACATACACTCCGTGAGCACTGGCATTCTTCTTACTTTCTTAGCAGCATCCTCCTTACTTTTTTACTCCAAACTAGGAATTATGCATGAATTACCACTTGCATTTCCAATTTCAGCCGTACAAACAAAGATAAGAAAGTTGCCCCTATGCCCACCCCTTACGCACACGCACTACCCCTTTCAACAAGAAGAGAGCTGCTTCCCTCCCACCTTACACAAAACAATCTGATAACTACAGTTTCCAAGAGAGGATTTCCAGGGGGTTCTGGGGGTTTCAGCCTGCTTGTTTACAAGCTCTACCCTACCACTGTCAGTGCCACACACTGCAATGAGCAGCAGCACAAGAACCCAAGACAGCCTGGTGTAGCACATGGGCAGTTAACAAGACTTCACAGGGGATTGGTTGTATGCACAAAGACTACTCACATGAGTAACAGGGTCTACAACTGGGCACTTCCTCTATTTTTAGCACATGTCCACAAAGAGTGACAGATTTCTGTGGGCGTCTTTAGATGCATCAATTCAGTTCCTGCTTCCAGTACGCGGCTTCTGGCTCCTATCTTATCATCAGCTTGCTGTGTGTGCTTATCTACCTCATGTCTGAGACCAGTCTGACTAGATGGTGACACACAGTGGAAAATGCAGAAACAAAAGTACACATCAGATACAGCACATTCTTATTTATGGAAGCAGAAGGAAAAATGGGGAAGTAAAAGTGAAGTGAACAAACACATTTATTCAACGCCATTTTCTTACCTTCCTATGGGTCCCAGATCTCCAGAGTCCTGGCTGCCTGCATCACTGGGTGTGCTCACTGATTTCGAAGAGGGAGACATAGGGGTTGGGACTAAATAATGAAAATAACAGGTATCCCATGTTAACACATGCAGCGACTGCACTGATGAAGAGCAGTGTCAGACAAATCAAAACCAATGGACCAAAATGATAGTGGATGAATGATTAGGAGAGTTTGAAATGGTGAAAGCAAATAAGGAAAGGAAAGAAAAAGAAAAGGAAGAGAGTCAAGTGAATTTTAAGTCTTCTGGAAGTGTTAAAACTGACATGAATTTAGACAGGACCGAAAGCCCAATGTGATTCCACAACTTATCAGTGGAGGAGATATCTGCAGAAACAGTGTTTTTTTCTTGGTTGTATTTTAAAGTTGACTTGCAAAAGATTTTAAACATATGAAGAAATACCAGGGGCTTGTCTTGTCAGAAAGCTAAGTGAACTCTTCTGGTAGCCAAGGAGGCAATACAGCAAGCAAACTTTTCATATTTTCCATTTAAATTAAAAGCTGCTGTCCATTAGGTATGTTCTAAGACTGCAGTGCAGAAATGACATCCAAAATAAAAGTTAAATAAGGAAATCCAGCTAAGTTAAAATCATTTCCCAAAGATGGTGAGAATACACATTAGTTTGCTTAGCAAACATCTTTTCTTAAATAATTTAAGTTGTATTAGATTGCCGTTTTGGATGGAATACGATTTCCACATTCAAGGAAAAGTTTCCCTTGGCTTAAATACTATTTGCACGCTCTAGAAATGATTTTCTCTTCGGTTTGCTGGGGCTTTTGAAGCATATTCATGCAAATCCAGCTTTGTTTCCTTTAACAGGAAAGGAAGATCATAGCTCAAGGTCGGCCCGAGTTTAAGCTCTTCAGCAAGGAATAACAAATAAAAAAGTAGAAATATCTTGATTTCTTTTAAAATGGTTTCTCAAAAATATTTAAAGTGCAGGGATGGCTCCAGTCAAGATTTAACAGAAGTATTCTTCAAAGCAGCCACATTGAATAAAACACAAAAAGGAGTTCTAATGCAACAGTGAGGTTTCCCATTTGGTTTAAATCATGTGCATTTCTTTTTATAGATTTAACTGAGTGAAACTTTAAACTATTTTGTTACGCTCTATAATGTATAATGACAGACCTGTCAAGAGACTTGGATTTTCCATGTGGTCAAACATTTCATGCAGATTCTTACTAGAGACTGTCACAGAAATGAATGCAGCATGGAAAGTGAATTCATCTTCATGACAGCCCTTTGGCAGGTTACAGGTATGTCATGGCAGTTTATGTATTCCATGTTCACAGTGGGATCTGAGTATCATATGTGAAGACAGAATTAAGCTCTCCTTTGTATACTAATTGTCAGCGTATACAAAGGGAGTTAAGGAGGACAGAATACTACTGTTTAATTAAGATAATCTTATATGTGAATTTTCATGTTCTTCCAATAGCATCAAAGAAAATAATTAACTAAGATAAGAACTGATATTTTGCAACATTAATACATGTTCATTATTATATAAGGAAATGTATCCGCATTTTTAAGATAAAAATGAATATTCTAAATGCACAAATATTAAAAATTTATCAAAGTGATGTATTTATACATACACCACTAGGTAATTTACAAAACATATTTTATGATACATTAAAATAACCCAACAGTTACTTGGCAGACATTTTTTCTGAGAAGCAGTATTCAAAAGTTCCAATCAGTAGATTATAACTTATTAAAATGATAACTTGTTCCAGTAAATGTCAGCTGATGCAAGTTAGGGACAGAATTCTTCAATGCATGATGCAGAATGTCACCATCTACTTCCAAAAGTAACTACGTAAGTGCTGTCTGAAATCAAGGCTTCTGCTTTCTCTTTTTTTTTTTCCTAAATATTATTGACAAGAATATCTAGGGGTAAAGTCCTACAATCAGTGCCAAAGAGCTTAATGACAAAGCCTGGTACCTCTAGAAGTGCTAATATTTCAGTTAAAACAGTGAGAGTGATTCTGTATTCAAAGCAGAAGAAAGCACTTGAAAGAGAAGGAATGAGAAAGTGAGAGGAAGAGGGGCAGGGCAGGAGAGAAAAAGGGAAAATAGGAAGGAAGCAAGGAAGGAAATTTCTCACTTTGGGGCCACTTAATACATCACATAGAACTTAATCAACATAGCCAATTTTCAGATACTATTTTGTCTTCTTTTTTTTTTTTAAACTGAGGACTTTAGATTCTATAATTTACATACCAAAACCAAAAAAGCCAGGTCCAAAAACTTCAAAAATAATCTGTTGATAAGCTTTTTGATCATTGTGATTTGTCTTTTTATTTTCCCTCTCCTGTTTTGCTTGATTTTCAGTGAAAATACATGGGAGTCTCCACGTAACTATGCTCCACTTTCCTTAGCAAATGCTTGTATTTGTGAAACAAAGATTGGGGCTAATGAGGTACAACATTTATTAAATTATTTGTAGGTCATCAAGTGTGAGAGAAGACCTAATAGTCCATCAGAAAAGAAATCACTACTGCTATGCAAAACCAACCTGCAATACGTTCACAAAAATTTCTTGGAGAAATGAAACAGATGTTATTGGCAATGGTAAGTACTCAAAATGCCATGAGCTGGTATATGCGAATGGTATGGTAGGCATTCAAACAGAAGAGTTCACTTCACTAATACAGCCAAAAATCAAAAAAGCAAAGCATGCTTTAATAGAAAGAACGCATTCATTGTGGCAGAGTTGGATGCTTTGCAGTATGCTCCTCTTAAATACCTAGAGGTGGTTCTGGGGATATGCCAATGCTCTGCAATAAAGCTTCTGTCTCTCTTCTCTTGCGGTCTAGGTCAGAATCTTCTTGAGCTGGCTCCTTCTTTTGCTGTAGATCAGCCTGAATTAAAATTAAAAATAAAAATTCATCCACGTATAATCAACTCTAGCAATTAAGTGTGTGAAGAATATTTACATGCACCACCGCTTAGGAAAACTTTGAAATTCATTTAGAATGTTTAGGTAGCTGATTTATACTGTATATACATTAGTTACAATACTTTCCCTGACTGCATGAGAAAACTGATCTTTGCAAGGATCTATGCAAGGATTTTTTACAGAACGCTAATGGACATCTTTTGCCTCTCACATATCAGATGTGGCTACTCTGTAGAAAAATTGAAGCCAAAGGGTTTTGCTGACTCCACACACCGCAGCTTGACAGACTGAAAATGCCAGTGTGCTGCCTTACTCAGCTAACATAGACACTAACCATAGAATAACAGATATCATGACTCCATTCCTACTTCCTCAGGGACCAAGAAATAAAACTCCATTTTTTGTGATTTTGGTGATGTAGATTGAGGGCATACATTAGGTTCTAAACTCTTGTGGGCAGTAAAAACACTGTCTTAGAACTTAAGCATCAAACAGAAGCAAAGGAGACGACTAACATTTAAAACATTATTTTGGCAGCCCCTTGCACAAACAGTGAAAATTAATAGTCCACCAGATACCTCCCTCTTTGCTTAGACAAGTACACCTTCACAGAATCACAGAATGGTTATGGTTGGAAGACACCTGTGCAGGAAGCTTCTTGGAGTTTCTACAGGTTAGCCTCCGTAGCTGGAGCTGGCTACTGGGGTCAATGGAAAGTTCCAACCACAACAAGGACCTCCACGAAGCATAAAAGACCTCCTGCTCTCTCAGTAAAGAACTTCCCCATGATATCCAACCTAAATCTTCCCTCCTTCAACTTAAAACCATTTCCCCTTGTCCTGCCATTATCTACCCTTGTAAAGAGTTGACTCCGCTCCTGTTTGTAGGCTCCCTTTAGGTACTGGAAGGCTGCAATGAGGTCACCCCGCAGCCTTGTCTTCTCCAGGCTGAACAAGCCCAGCTCCCTCAGCCTGTCTTTGTAGGGGAGGTGCTCCAGCCCTCTGATCATCTTTGTGGCCCTCCTCTGGACCCTCTCTAATAGCTCCCTGTCTTTCTTGTATTGGGGAAAAAGAACTCAGTAGCTTCCTCCAGCCACTAGCTTGCCTCCCATCTCTTTAATTCATTAACAGGCTAGTAAAGAACACTAAAAATGTTAACGTTTAAAGTTTTGCTTACAGAGGACTCACACAGCGACTCTAGGAGCCTCACTGGGATATGTGCTCGTAATTGCACAAAAATGTCACAGATGAAAAAAGACAAAAACGACGACCAATACTGGAACATGGATTTTGTGGATCACATCACATTTCCACAGTAATTCTGTGAAATTCATGTACAATATTAAAGTGTCAGTTTAAAAGGAAACCAGTTATTAGTAAAGGATAACAGGTGCTTTAAACAATAGTAAGTGTTGACATTTGAAGGAAAGGAAACATAATCACTTAATGCTTCTCTGACTTTGCATGAAAATGAATATCCACTCCCTGTCAATTCTCACCTCTGTTCCACTAAGTGAATGAATAAAAAGAAGTACAAATCCCTTAATGAAAAACCTAATGCATATTGTCAAGGACAAATAAACTAATATGTCAATCAAACTTTAACAGAACTGAAAGATGCACCCATGCCAGAAGATGAAAATGCAATTGCAATTATGTTTTACTTTCCTGGAGAATAATAATTGTAAATCTGTTACCTTAGCCAGTAATCAAGATGGTCTTCAACAAACAAAATACATACTTAGATTGTAATGGCTTGAAAAAACGTAAGACCTTTTTCTGTCTTTCTGCACTCTCCACTCCCTTTCCATTGAAGGAAAGCCCAGGAAAAAGCATTGTGGCAAATCAATTTTTCTTTCTACACACACATACACATCATGTTGTCTAAATCGTTGTCATCTGACAGCGTGTTGGTTTTAAAAGCAATTCCCTCATCCCAACTTTCTTGACTGAAAATAGGCATTTTGATTTTAAGGTTAGATTGATGTGGGTTTGAAGATCTCATTCCACAATACGGTTACCTTGGAGTATACAAAACTGAGATGTCAAAACTTCAGCAAGACCCTTTTGCAGGCATGAGCTATTTAAAAGGCACTTCTGCATATTTACCTCTTTCTTCTTCCTTTCTTCTTCCTTCCGTTTCTTTTCTTCTCTTATCTGAGCCAAGCGCTGCTTTTTGCGCTCAAGTTCTGCTTTTAAATCACTTTTGTCCGACATTTTGATTCTGCTGGAAACAAAATAGGGAAACCAAGCTGAAACAAGAATTAAAAGTTTTCCCTATTTACTGAAGCCAAAACACAATTATATCAAAATTAGCACTTATAAAATTGCTACAAATATATTCCTACATAATTGCTGCCCTTAGAAGGGGCAGGATATTTACTTTAAATCTCAAGAAATTAGATCAGAATATCTCCAACCATAGCATATATTTCAAAATAGTCTTTATTAGAAAACTGCCTTTGTGAAACAAAGTTCAAAATAATGCTTCAATACTTCTCATGCACTGAAGCTGATATCCTTAAACTTTCATCAGCTTCAGCATCACTGCTAGACTGTAAGTTACAGATCCACAGATTTTAAGTACTTGAATGAGATCTGCCCCGAGCAGTGGAATGTATCTTAGATAACTAGGAATTTAACTGGCAAAAACTGGAAACCTGGTAGCTTTGCTTCTGCACAAGCCTTGAGCGACTGCAATCCCTGCATCTCCTCCCATCCCAAGGCACAGCCAGGCACAGGCCACCAGCCCCTTTGCAGCACTGGGATACATACAATACCAATCCTTTACTACAGTTCTCGAACCTCACCAATGCTGAAAAAATTCATAATCTGAGTCACAGATAATTTAACTATTCTCTAATATCATAATCATTACAGGCTGTCATCTAACTGTATCAACACTGATTTTCTTCTTAGCACTTACTTCAAAGACAGTCCTGACTAATGCAGGCATTCATGGAAAGAGTTAACTCTGCCCTTGACCACATCCACCACTGCTACTCAAAATCAATCAGGTCGATGACAACATCACGTATCTGCAATGGAAGTCTACTGCTTGCTCGACGCATGGGAAACTAAATGGCAGCTCTCCATTAATACTAATGAGAACTCCATCTGCATTACTGCCTGGGTGGGTTGACAACCAGAAAGTAAATCTATATGGTAAAAATGATGTGGGACTTTCACTCGTCATCAATTGCTCTGCAGTCATAAGCTTCCTTCTCTTCAAGTGATAAAAGCATAATTAGCCCATGATATGGAGGACATTGCCAACAAAATGTCACCTGCATTTTAAGTGCAGTCTTGGCCCCAAATGTTTTGTTGTCTTCACAAGCATTTTCCTCTAACAAAAAAGGATAAAATGTGGAATGATACGAGGAAAACATTGAATGCAAACAGCAGGCATAGGAGTAGTGCGAGGCATGCTGAAGGGGCAGCTGTGTGCAGAACACACCACTCTGCAGTCCAATACCCAACTGAAGCCCACCAGCAAGAGCTGCACCCATCCTGCCCAGGGCCACCACAAGTTCTGCACCCACTACAGCTTGCTGCTCATTCCCACAAGGGACCTGATTTCCTTTCCCAGCCCAGGGCCTCCTGGTTCAACCTACAACACAAATGGCACAGCCGAGACGGACCACAGAGCGCTCTAGCTGTACGCACGGTGGGTGTGCTAGCTGTATGCAGAGGACCACCTGTTTTTTATTCCTCTACTGCTGATCCTATTCATGATGATACTTCAGATATTGCTCTGAATCTGAGAAAGAGAAATCAAAATTCTCAGAACACTTGCATTTGATATTGATAAAACTAAGCAGCAGCATCTTCAACAACACTAATCTGTACAATCACTTGGCATCAGCTATTTTTCAGGTGAAAAATGCCAGGAGAAGGATCAGAGCTTTTTAATGATGGTGCAAGCAATATTTTGCCTAGCCGCCTGCTCAGGATTTGTAGGTGTCTCCTGGATATGGCTGAAATCCCATTTGAAGCCATTTTCCTAATCTGTTGCGCACATTTGAATTCTGATTATGAAGTTTCCCCTCTGAGCCCTTTGGACTAGTTAGAATTTTTGCATCCTTTTAGTTCTGCAGTTTGGCAACAGAGAATGAAATCCTGTTTCTATGCAGAAAATATGCAAATGCATTTTAAAGCTCCTAACAGAGACCCGGAGGGTTTGGCATCCCTTTCAAGCTGTTTGTCAGATATCAATGAATAGCTTTTAAAAATTCATTCCCCTAATGTCAGGGAAGCTAGCTTTTCCCCTGATTTAGGCATCAGCTACTTAGTGTCTGGCCCCTTCTTTACAACACTCCAGTCAGGGTGATCAAATTCTATTATAACTTTGCCCTATTTTTTACAAAAGCAGAGCTTACATGCAACAAAGATAATGTATTAAATTTCTTTCAAAGAACGTCACCAGTTTTGAGTTACAGAAAGAAAATTCATCTCAAGTTACTTTCTTCCTGTCTGCAGTCATTCTTTAGCCTCCTCAAGCAGCTTATCAACCTCCAAACTTGCCATGTACAGTTTCAGCACAAATGGAGCACCACGCATATGGAACCACCTTTCTCAGATGTCAGCAAGGCAGCAGTTAGCACGGAGGCAGTGTGCCGACGCGCTCATCACTCTGCTTGGCATCAACTACGGAGTTAACACTCTGTATTCATTACTGGGAATACATTCCTAATAATTGTCATTCCGTGTGCCAAAAGGCATGCCACAGGAAGAGAGATAAAGGCAAGCAGTAAAAAAGGATTTACTTTTCACATTCTCTGTGGTGCAAAACGACAGCCCAAGGCTTATGGATGACCTCAGCTTCCCCAGCCCAGAGGATCCACTGGTCAGAGGGAAGCAGTAAGGAGCACACTTTGTAGCAGAGCCATTAAACCATCTATCCGAGAAGGAACACATAGGATCAAACACACTGAGCACTGCATTAACTGAAGAAATAGTTCTCACAGCAGGGCAGCAGCCTAGGGCTCCTCTCCTCGAGGGAAGCGCATAATCTCAGATTCAGTTTTATTTTATGTGGCCCAGGTAACCATCAAGTGACACAGTTTCTAAAGAAGAGTCCTTGCAGCCCAGACCAGCTAACAGCCCAAGTACTGAGACATGTTCGTGAGATGGGGCTGGATGTGAGCTCTCTTGCGCAGAGCACTTGCCTGCACTTCCTACACCCAAAGGGAATTCTCCTTACTTTGGGCCACTGGATAAAGCAGTCTGCTCCTCCTGGTATGAATTTTAATGAAACTTGACTGTTGTATTTCAAAATACCAGTTTTCCCTGTATACATCACGTACGCCCTACAGTCCTCTCTCAGGCTGGGAAATAAGGGCAATCCCACTTACACATGACAGGGCCACCTGACCCCTCATCAGGACAGCACCCAGGCATGTGCAAATGCAGCTCTGAGGCTTTGAAAATGGCACTCTTGGCCTTCACCATGCATCATACTCCTCTTGCTACATCTGCATGGCCCCAGCATCGATGCAGAGGTATCCTTACTATCAGTGTACATATGGAAAAGAGAAACCAGGCATCCTAGAATATGATTCTGCTTTGCCTAAAGCGGATGTCTAAACGAGGCCCCAGCGCCACTAGTTTCCCCCCAGTGGTGATAAAGGGCCCTTGGTTAGTAGTTAAGTTCTAGAAATCTCCATTGTAAATGTCTCAAAGAGGTTGAGAAGAATCCTGTCCCTGCTGTCCTCCCAGCAGCTCTTGTTACCCTGTCACACATGAAATAAGAGCTTTGGAAGGCCAATTACATTAATCTTAAATAATAACGGTGTTTGTGTAAACTTCTCTGCTATACAGAACATACACAGAACGACTCCATCCGCTTCTCACACAGGTGGTTACATCTCATGACTATTTCCTCTGTGACAGCAGTAAGCACATAAACATGGAAGATGCAAATAACAGTGTTCTACTCTTGAGCTGACTAAAATCCATGTAAAGTCTTGTACAGGTACAAGCCAATAGCCATTGCAGCTCTACAGCAAACTACAGGACTTTTATTAATGATCTTTAATCATAGTATTTGAGCAGGTATTTTTTATGAACCGTTTCTATGAACACTTAACAGCAAGAACAGCCACAGGATCTGAAGAGGTTTATTACAACTGCAGAGCTATGTCATGGATACTTGCAAGAGTAAATCCGCAAAGCTACAGAGATATATACTCGCAGACTTGTCAGCTACACTCGGTCCATAGTTTGGACTGAATGCAAGAACAAATAAGCACAGAGTACGCAATGAATAGAGTGAAAACAAAGCCAAAGATGATGACAGTGAAAAATTTTATCAGCAGAAAAAGAAAATAAGTATTAGATCTCTCTTCTCTTGACGTCTGTACATTTTCCTAGAGTATCTCATCTGTACGCCATTGCCAAGCTCATCTGAAAAGAAACTTCAGTTTCCCAAGCTAGTAGGAGATGAAAAAGCCTGCAGACTTTATTGCATTTTGGCACTTAGGGGATTTTTACATGTTGTTCATTTAGCAGGCTGCACTGCAGAACCACATTCACCACTTCATGAGCCTCAAAGTCGTTTCTCTTTGTGATTATCTCCATTCTGATTATCAAAGAGGTTCATCAGACATTGTTACATATGGCATTAGTCAGCACATACAAATAATCATAATTAATTGGTTGGTTAATACACTTTTCTAAAATAAATAGGCAAGGTGTATTACCCGTAGATGTTTCACATTTAAATGCCTTAATAAAAAGCTTTGGACTCTTGAGTCCAAAACCGCAAAATATGTGCCAACATAGATAGAAAAAAGAAAAAAGAAAAGAAAGATAAAGTATATTGCACAAAAAGATATACTACTCAGTTACTTTTGGTTTTAAAGAACAGCTTTTTAGAGTAGGAGCACTGTTGCTATTGAAACTATTACAAGCGGAGTTTTCTACTGGAAGAAATTACTCATTTCTACCATGCATGGACCACATTCATCTCTCTTCTTCAACAAACACATTTCCTACAGTTATGAGTATTATACATTTTTACTGTAGACAACATTCCCATGGGATCTACATGTGACTTTTACAAGTGGAAAATATGTATTCAAAGTATGAAATTCTACAAAGCAGATCAACTTCTTTGGTCTGCAAGAAACCAGAGGGAGCTACTACTCTAGCATAAATGCATTCTAATCAGTGATATTCATTTGAAAATAATGCTTGAAATATGCTTCAAACAGGCAAGAGGGGCTAGAAATGTTTTCCTGACAGCAGTTTTTAAGTAAATACATGAGCACCTATCTCACCATGCATTACAATTTGCACTTGACATCAGTCACATAACCCAAATATTTTTGTTAGACAGACATATCAGTGTTTACGAGATCACAACAATGAGCAAATATTTGCAGATGCAAAATCTCAGCACTTGCAGTATTTTTAAAATTCTCCATTATGATGAATGCAGAGAAACTCCAAGTAAAATTGGAGAATTTTTTTCTACATGACCTTGAGGCAAAGCAGGCAGGCTTTTAACACCGCATCTGTGTATTTACCCATAAATAAAAGTGGCTGTTAGGTGCTGGATTTCAAGGAACATACCATTTTTATCCTTCAGCTTTTCCACAGGTTTCTAGCAGGTGGGCAAAGGTCTTGTACTTTGTTCTGTGAAGGTTTGCAATCACAGCATCCGGAGCTTTGGTACTCTGCTTCCTCCTTGTTGCTATGCAACAGGTCAGTATATCTCCTGCCTATTTATTTTAAGGCTGACAAGGTAGAAGATATGTGCCCACAGCTGCTTAATTATACTTCCCTTATAATCTATTACCATATAATCTTTTCACTCCTGTTCTTCCACAGTAAGAACTCTTACAGCAGAATTATGGGGTCCCTACACAGCAGCATATAAGCAAAGCTCTTCTATTGCCTATTCTTCAGGCACAGGCCTTAGTGGTAATGAAACATCACCTGCTCATCACCTCCTTCTCTCATGCCTCCTTATCCTCTTAAATTTACCATAACCTTTTCAATTCCAGCAAGCATAGTTCCATGGAAGAGTCATCAAGGTTGAAGAGAATAAGTTGCTGGCAACAACCTGCTGGAGGTAAGAAAGAAACACACAGCATTCCAGCTAGGACTGCAAATAATCTCACATGCTAACAGGTCGCTGTTAGGACTACATACTAAGAGGTAACAAAGTTGCTTCATAGCTCCTATTAAATATCCTCTCTGTATATTGAGTTAAACAGAACTCACTGGATGTACTACCTCAAAGAAAACTAGACTGTAAGACAATTCTTCTAAATCCTTCTATCTTCCCTCAATAAACTTTAAGAGCACAGTTACAGCAATCTCAGGTATGGTGCTGAGAAACGATCCTCAATAATCCAACATATACTGATTTGTACCTCCCAGGATCCAACTCAGCAATAGAGCCCTAGTTACAAAGAGTGAAGTTTTTTAATAAAACCATCAGCTGCATGCATAGCAACATTTTCATCTCGTGGAATACAAGATTTCTGGGTATTTTTGGTCATTTCCCCCTCTATCAGCTTCTGCTATCTTTTATTGTTTGGTTGTATACTATCTGTTCTATGCTATCTTTTGGAAATTTCCCAGCTAACTTCACTGGACTTGACCTGGAGGACTTGGCAAGATACTTCAAGAAGTTTCTTGATATTCAAAGAAAACCAAATGCAAGTGATAAATTGGTAGGATTTTAGAGTCTACAATATGAGAGAGATGACAAAATCTTATCCACAAGCTGAAGATCACTTGTCTAAATTGAAAAAAAAAAAAGAGCTCTATATTTCATGTTAGTAATTTCAATTCATTTTGTATACGTCTTTTTACGTAATAGTCATATTTCAGTGACACTGGCTGCAAATAGATCTCCACTTCTTTACAACCTCTATAGAATATTCGGTTCTACACAGATCTTCCTCATAACAGTACCCAAGCGTCTCCCAGGAGCATAGCAACACCCAAAGTAGAGCTGCACTTCATGATGTCTGTTAGTCTCTCCCGGAGTGGAATGATGATTCATTTTCTCCCTCCAGCAAACATTTCAGATATTAAAACACATACTTCCATTCCTTATTGGGCAATGGAAGTAAAACAGAAACAAGAAATGGAAATAAAAGTGACCTCTCTGACATTTCTACCCTCCTCTTGTAATAATCTCAGTAGTTTATGTCCAGCAACCTGATACTTAAAGCCATTTACCCAGACATGAAAAATACATACTCTAGTCTCTGCTCCTGGACCCCATTATGACAATAGCCAGATAGATATCAAAGGTAAAGGGATGCTGCTGACATGCAGGTTTTCTGGAAGACTTACCCAGATATCAGCTCTTTCTTAAAATACTTTGCTTTGCAGGTGATGTTTTTGAGTATATAATTAGGCTAAAAATACTATTCACCAATTTAATCTCTGAAAGCAATACTCCTAAATCTTTAGAAAGATTTGGATTGAGGGAACACATCTGACTGTAAGAAATACGTAATTTCATATGATTTCTCATCATTTGTAGGGAAGCAAAGTGGAAGGAACACTACTATTCCTCATGTACTTGCCAGTGTCACTTCTTCAACTGTAGTAACAAAGCAACATGAACGACCAGAGCTAATCTTAGCCAGTCATCCCTGTTCATACATGGGAAAAGACAGGCCAAGATAAAAAGAAGAAATTATAAATGCAGATATCTAACAGCATATTTCAAAAGGCACATAAGAACTGCAAAGAATTAGTACGTGAGAGGGGAAAGAGAACCAAGTCCAGCACTGGGAAGGCTTGGACCCTCTTTGAGGTCACTGTCCATAAGAAAATTTTGAGATTGGAGATTTAGATCTGAAAACAGTCAATGAATTTTAATAAGCTTGACCCAGAGAATATACAATGTGATATTAAACCGAAGAAATATTATTTTGTGATATTCACTATGATCGGAGTGCTTAAAAGATTCAGCCAAGTTGAAGGGTGTACTATGCTCGGTGCCACAGAGACAAATTGGAAGAGACTCTTTCAGTCTTGAGGTAGTTTTAATTCAAAGAGTGCAGTGGAGGAAGGATGAGTCATTCCATTTTTGCCTAGGAAAAACTAAGGCAAATTAAGGCCAAGGGGCTAAAGCCTCTCAAGGGCTTGTTACTACAATGCTCAGCAAGGCCATTTTAGGTCATCTGATCCTATAAAGATCCCTTCTTCATCCCAGCTTCTTACAGATGCCCTGGACTGAGAAGTCATCATGATGAGCAAGCTATGCCAGCAGCATGAAGCTGGTTAGACACTCCATGCCTCATTACTCAGCCCTGCCAGAGGACAGCTGCCTCCACTCAGCTTGCACAGTACACAAGCCCTTCCCAACAGAAGACAGAAACTTCTCCTTTCACTAAGGTGAGACAGATCACCCCCATGTTTTAGAAATCATTGACGAGAAAGAGTCTGCAAACCAGACTTTTTATGTATCTTTTCCATGATTAAAGCAATCCACCCAAACGGGGGAAACGTTTATTTTCAGGAGAATTCATCTTTTGTTGCTTGTTCATTTGTTTGTTTTCCTTGAGAAGACTGAAAGCCACCTCCCTAGAGCAGCTGTAGGCCAACAGATGAGAAAGACTACATGTATGGAGAGTGCTTTCTCAGCCACTGAAGATACTTTCTAGTAGTTTACTCTCTGCAGAGGAAGCAGATACAAGAAAGTGAATATTAGTCCCTAACTGAGGCCCCTGGGTTCTAGTCTTTGTTTCAGGGTTAGTTTATATTATACCCGATGACTGTTTAGTTTAAAGTACAACACTGTATTTAGTATCCAAAGGCCAAGACTTCTCTTGCAGGATGATTGATGCAAAGAAGTGAACAGTAACTTCTCTTCTTCCCACAGGTGTTGTTAGGTCCAAAGAATCTTTAACATTTATATGGAGCAGCTTCAGGGAAATACTGGGAGGGCACCTTCTGCAGAAGGCATATAGCTTGCTGATTAGAGCACAGATGTAGGCAGCATGTTGCCCAAGGAGGCTGTGGATGCCCTGTCCCTTGAGGCATCCAAGGCAAGGCTGGATATGGCTCTGGGCAGCCTGGTCTAGTGGTTGACAATCCCACATGCAGCAGGGGGGTTGAAACTAGATGTTCATGATGATCCTTTTCAACCCAGGCCATTCTATGAACAACCTTTTTAAGCAAAAGCAAAAATTACCTGAGACTCCTTTACATTCCTGCAGGTCTATCTCCCTAAAACCAGGGCATACTGAAAGAGGGAGCATGCACCGTAGACCAGAGCTCCGCATGGAGCACAGTCTGACAAATGGGCTCAAGAAATGCAAAATGCATCAGGCAGCCAATGAGAGAAAGACTGCAGATACTCAGGCTGTAGAGTCTGGGGGTTCAAGGGTAAGAACTCTGAGGTGTTATTAGAGACTTTATCTAATTCTAATGCTAGGTGACATCTAAGCAGAGATTTTGAGGATTGCAGTTTGGAAATTGTTTCTTCACCATTTTGTCAGTATGATTTACCTGAGTTTCTCGGGCACCATTACAGCTTTGAATTTGGGGAACTCAGGTGCGCATCCCAGGTTCAAGATGCTGCACGTCTGCACTTGAATTCAGGCTTCCTACCAAGGCAAGTCTGGCTGCAAATGAACTCTTCTCTCCCATGCACCAGTTGCCACCAGTTATCTTCAAAGGAAAAACTCAGTAACTCAGCACTGTAGATGTTTTTGGAAAATATATCAAGTTTTACTAGTTGCTTTCAAAATACGGGACCACTGCTGGTGTGCAGGGCAGTCAGAATCAGCCTGGTCACCAGGCCTGGATTTAGCCACATCAGATGGTGAAGACTTTAAAGTCAATACTTTTATTGACTAATCCTAGTGTTAAACTATATGACAACTTTGTTTGAAAAGATTTATATTTCACAGTGACTGCTTGATAGTTTTTACTTCCCTGTCCTCTGATTAATTGATACAATGTGAGTTAACATCAGACGGTCTCATACATAAAGAAAAGGCTGCTGCGGTAGGTTTGAGGAATGTTAACAGTAAAGCTGCAAAGACATGTTTTTTTTAATCTTAGCCCCTTCCAGAGAAAATAATCTACTGCTGTCTTTTGAGTTTTATACTTTGTACAAGAAAAGACCTAAAGAGCAGTATTTTTGTAATTATCAGATAAAAAAAAAGTACTGAATTTGCACAGTGTCATTTTATATTTGAGGAGGGCCATGCAGGCTGACAAACCAGGCTTGCCCGTTTTTTTGTTTTGTTTTGTTTTTGCTAATAATCAACTTTCTGTGAAAAAGAAAAATATTGTGGGAAATAATGGGACAGTTTTCCCACGGGCTCTTTCGGTACAAACAGAGAATGGGATCACTGTTTTTTTTGTCTCCAACACAATACCCTCCTACCCCATCAGCACAATTTTTTTTTGTATTATTATTACTACTATGGAGATACTGAAAGGCAGGAATACAACATTCACAGGCTGTGCCAAGAGCAGCAGATTACGTACATGAATAGCCAACTGCACACTAGGGGGTATGATTTAGGTCAAATTTCTTACTTCACTCCAAAAGGTTATAGATTTTTAAGCCATTCATTGTTTAATGCACCACACAGCTTGCACCCATGCTCATATACAACATGAAATATCTTTTCACAGATTTTTCCAGAAGTAATTTGTTTCCCCAGGCAATGAAGACAGGCAGAAGTTGATAGTCTGTAACAAACTGCTATGTGTGTAACAAAGCTTTATGGGAACTGGGAGCTCAAAAAAGGGCAAAGAAAAAAGAATTTGTTTAGGGGCAAATGGAGATCTGAAATCCTTTAGGATTATAATACAAAAGACTTTCTGGTTCAGCAACTGCTCAAAATGTAACTAGAAACAAATTCACGAAAAAAACATGTCATACAGCTTTGAATAACGTGATTAATGAGAACGGTGATTCTCTTGCATTACTTCAAGAGAAGACAAACATGTATTATGAAGCTAGTCACATGAGTTCAGATAATCCCCCAACTTTGTTTGCGCTGTGAGAATCAGAGAAAACCTTTTAAGAGCTCAGTCAATGGAACAGTCTTTAAAGCAGTATGGATAGTATAGAATACAAGGGGCCACAAGATTGAATCCATAAAGAAAAAAAACACGGATTGCTATTTTGCTACATATTTTAATTTCCTCAAAACATACAATAGTAATCATTTGAAATGTCTATGCCCCAATTACCAAGTGACCTGGTAACCACTCTGATCCTAGCAGTGGTGGCCTAATGTGCAAAACATGAAACAAGGACATGCCTTGAATAGTATGGATTTAATACCACTTTCTATGCACTTAAAAAGATAAGATCTGTGTTAATGGATACAGAGCAGAAGGGCCAAACAGTTTAAAGCAAGAGAGATCCATATTTTCCCAGCAGGTGGTCTAGAACCTCCTGTGAGTCATTCTCAGTACTAACATAGCGTAGTTTGGGAGACAGATTTTGCCATACAATTCAGCCTGAAAATATTACACTTGTTCATTACAACAGGCTTGAAGATATGAAGATACACAATACCCTCTGTTACCTTTATCCATATATTTAACCACATTGGGCAGTTTTGTTTCCTTCCGGTATTATAACTCCCCATTGTTCAGGTACAAAACATGCCATGTCTTTCTGCCGGACCGAACTGAAAAATGAATACTTGAGGAGTGGGATTTGGAATTACTTGTACTACACCATAAAAGGAAGGAAGAAAAGAACAAGGAACTAAAACCAGGTCTCCCCCAGAGAGAGGTGACAAAAGAGAAGGGAAGACCAGTGAGGAGGGAATCAGTACTAGCAAGAAGGCAGAGAAATGTAAAGAGGAGAAGATATCAATGGAAAGAAAACCTATGTCCTTCAAAGACTCCCTGTATAATTGTTTTCTGCTCAGGGGCAGTAAATGAGCCCTCTCCCTCTGCTGAATTCCTCATTAATTATTCTAGGACCAAACAGGGACAGTCAGAGAGTACCTGGGGAAGGTGCAGCACAGGACTGAACCGGCTCCATAAAGGATGTTTGTATCTTGGGATACTAAACCCTAGACTCTCCAGTTCAGCCACAGCAGTGAGTTAAATATGAAAACAGACTAACACGTCCTTTTACTCTAAGATTAATGGCCAAGAATCACAAGAGTCATCTGAGCAATGCTCATTCATCAGGTAACATGGTTATCTGCATATGGGTAGAAGCAGCAGTTACACAAGACCTCTTCCAAAGACTGTTAAGTCAATGCAGTTGCTCTTGCTGACTTCAGTAAGAGCATGGAGATACCTCATGGCCTTCAAACAAGGTGCACTGCTGATTCCTGGACTCACTCTGGAGGCCAGATTCGCCCTCTGAGTAATCACAGAGATGCTCCTGAGAGGACCGAGTCCTCTGCTTGCAGTCCCCGCACAAAGCTCAGCGTGGCACCATGCTGTGCCACCCTATGAACACCTCCAGCTCCACACCTTCCATGGCTGCGGGGCACTGCCCCATGCTCATCACAATTCTTCTGCCTCAAAGCAGCAAACAAGAAGTGCTGCACATGGTGAGAGATTCCTCGTCTCTATGAGATCTACACATAAGCCTGCTTCCAGCTTCCCGACATTCCTGCCATCTGCCTGGAAGTAGCCATTTCTCAGAAAAGTTGGCAAGCTTAAGGCACCTAAAATGAACAGTGTTGGAGGAGCAGGCTCATGTATACTGTGTACTGCCTTATTTTGAGTGCTCACAGATGGCCAAGCGAACAACAGCTCCCAGTGTCATGTCTGAGTAAAAAGAGCTAGCGTGGTTTTAGATGGATAATTACCAAATAGTGAAAGGGACATATTGTGTCTATATGAGACTCAGACAGAGCCGGTGTCTCCCTCAGGCTGCCTTTGCAGACTTGCAGACACTTTCCCCCCCCAGGATTTTTCATATTTTCTGTTTT
Source organism: Numida meleagris (assembly GCF_002078875.1). Taxonomy (NCBI): domain Eukaryota; kingdom Metazoa; phylum Chordata; class Aves; order Galliformes; family Numididae; genus Numida; species Numida meleagris. The sequence goes on along the minus strand of NC_034410.1, from coordinate 23,674,206 downwards.
TAAGCTGTGTCATTTCTTCATTACCATTTCTTCCTGCCTATGTAGGTCAGACGTGCAGAAGACCACACAATCCCTTGTCTGGAAAGCAAGCTCCCCGACGGACATAAGCGTGTATTCACCTGTATCACTTGTGTTTCTCTGATGAACTAAAGCTACGCTGGCTTATTTTAGCACAGCTTTACTAATATCTCTATAAGGTGCACTTTGCTACAACACTCTATCAGTACTCCTCCTGGAAAATGTCCCTTTTAGATACACAAACTAAATATATGGTCATTATGGTGGTTTTTTTTTAGTGAAAATATGAAAATATCAGATGAGCACTGCACTAAGGCAATAATGGCTGGCAGTGGCTGCAAAAAGCATGAGACCATACCTTTGCAGAGGCCAATATCCCCATGTACCTCAGCGGGAACTTCCCTCAAACTTCTCTGGAAGTTAAAGCCCAGGGATATACAAGTAGGATCTTAGGGTGAAGATCCCACCACCACCTCCGAGTAGCAGCTTGCTTTGGCACCAGGTATGAGGCTCTGAAAGATTCCTGATTATTATCTCTATTGTTAGTCAGACCGAGCTCCTGAAGGAGCTCAACAAGGCTCTGGGGACACAGCATCAGTTAATGAGCCTGAGCAGTCCTAGAGAGACTGTGAACATATTTTAAACCTCTGTGAGTGGAAGTCAGGTCTGAGGACTTGAAAGATCCTGTATAATTACTTGAGTCGTCAGTGTAAGTTGGTGAAGCTCCAAAAAATGGCATATACACCCTTTCCCTCTATGCCCTTATCTTTTTTTCAGTTTTGCTCCCTTATCTCTTTCCCTCCCTGCCCACTGCCGAGCACACTGTAGCAGTGAGACCTTCACCACGGTGCACTGCATCACTTCTATCAAAGCAGCTAAGTTCTTGGTGCATCACTTTGAGTACTGACACAAAAGGCAGCTGCTCAACCAAGGCTTTTATCTGTGAGAGATGACATAACAGGAACCCAAAGCCGGAAAAACACAGACTGGAAAACAAACAAACATTTTAATGAAAAAACCCAACAACCAACCAACTGAAAAGCCATCACAAAGGACCGCACCAAACTGCCTTTACTTCTATAGAAAGAGTCGGCAGATCAGATTTGTAACACCTGCAGGATCCAAAAAAACATTTGCCTGAATGCTGTTTGAGTAACCAGAGTCTTGGTAATCACTGCATGTGCAGGGTATGGCTTACTGCTGCTCTTTGAAGGAAGATTCTTCTCTTGAACTGTAGATAGGAAGAACTGCAGGTAATGCGCGTTTAGGGTAGACTACGATGGGGCAGAGGCAGGGAGAGCTAGGAAAAATCTAGCTAATCCAACCCTAAGCAATCTCTTCCACCTTTGCATACCTGCTATAACACAAGGTCCTCAGAAGTCTATTGAATACCAAGGAAGAAGGATAGCAAGCCACAATCATAGAATTAGCTAGGTTGGAAAAGACCTACAAGATCATCCAGTCCAACCATCCACCTATAACCAATATAACCCAACTAAACCATGTCCCTCAACACAATGTCTAAATGTTCCTTGAACACCTCCAGGGTCGGTGATTCCACCACCACCCAGGGCAGCCCATTCCAGTGCCTGACCACTCTTTCAGAAAAGTAGTATTTCCAGTGCTCACAGCAGTCTGCGTACAGAGGAGGAGGAGCAGAAGGGGCAACACAATTTGTGTTTTCATAGATTACTAATTGATGTTTCTAGGAAAACATCACAGAGCAGTTAATGACAATGACACTGAGTGCTCCTGGAGGCATGCCCCACGGCAGGGAACGAATACAACTGCATTGAAGAAAGACATTCTTGCTGCAAATTATAAAGAAATTATAGTGAGGGTGGATGAAATTCATTCTAAGCGTGAGACTTCTGCTAGAGAAGTCCTCATAAATGAAAAGAAAGTAATAAAAGGAACATAAATGAATCAGAAAGGAAAACACGTAACTTCATCCCATTAACAGTGAGAACAAGTGAGGCACTTCACCAAAGCACATCAGTAGCAATGGCAATGAAACTTCTCCCAGAGGCTCCACTAACACCATCTACCAGGAGACATGCATAGTGCTGGGCTTTGCATTTCCATTTGGAAACTGATTTTACAGCAGTGTGCTTCATAACATTTAGAGTAATTTCAGAGGCAATTCAATGTCCTCATGTGGAAGCAAGGAGTGAACAAAACCCAGTGTGTCAGGGTAAATTATGAGGCGCAGTGCCAGAGCCATGTGCCAACTTCACGTCAGGTCTTTGCATTTCATGCCTGCTGTATTAGAAGGCTGCATTGCTCAGTTTGGTTATAAGCTTTATTTTATGTGCATTCATAGCTGAATTTTTTTTTACTTTTTGTCAGTGTCAACATCACTGCAGAAACACGCTTTGCTCCAGTCAGTGAGAGAGGGGCTTTGTCTAGGAGATGCCACGGGGCCTCCCGCTATCTGCTGACCCAAGGCATTCCGGGGGGATGTAACTGTAATCACACCCTTTTGACAACGTATAGTTGACTGCCAGCAAAAAAGGCCTCTCACTGATCCCACCATCCTCTGACCCTGTCCGGCAATCACCTCTGGAACTGGAAAAGATCTCATTCTCCATCTATACTATAGCTATGGACTTCAGCAAACCCTCTGTTGCTCACGCTGCGCTAAAAACAAATTAAAGGCGGAAAACTTTGTTTTTCCTCCCTCAGTGTTAACCTCCGCGGCGCTGAGGCTCAGCGCAGGCACCCGGCGGCCGTCCTCACCGCGGGCCGGGACCCGAGCAGGTGCGGCGGGTCGGGGTGCTGCCCGCTGCCCCACCTCACCCATCCCCGGGCGGCGCTGAGCGCGTCCCGCAGCGGCTGGCTGCCCGCCGGCCCGGCACCCCGCGGGAAGGCGGCACCCCGGCGTTCCCCCTGGCTGCCAGCGGAGCCCCGCGCACCACCGCCGCCGCAACAGCAGCAGCGCGGCCCCGGCTGGGCCCCGCAGCGCCTTACCTCCGCCGGCGCCCGGGTGATGCGGAGCGGCTCCCGTTGCCGCGCAGCTCTCACCGAACCCCGCAGCCCAAATGGCCGCTGCCGCCGCGGCGGTGCGCGGTGCCGCCCGTTCCTGCGGCAGGACCGCCGCCGCCGGCTGAATGTGCTGTCTCACGCTGGACAGGCTCCTCCCGAGAGCTGCCGCCTTCCTCCTCCCGCCCCCTCCTCCTCTTCCTCCTCCCGCGCGCCCCCGGCAGCGACACCCCCCGCCGCCGCCGCTCGGCAGCCCCGCGGGCGGCAGGCAGGGCCGGGCGGGGCGGGGCCGTGGGGCAGGTGGCGGCGGGGGCTGCACCGTGGGGTGGGGGCACTAGGCCCGCTCGGGGGCTGCCCGCCCTAGAAGCCCCCTTAGCTGCTTCGAGGTCCCCTCACTGTCACCTCCACAGTGGCGCAGTCTTCGGCCCATAACAGCCCAGCCACCAGCTCCATGGCACCTTAACTATCACCCCTGTGATGGCCTCACCATCGTCTCCTGCACAGCCCAGCTTCGTATCTCCCTCACACCAGCCTAGCCAGCATCTCTATCACAGCTTAATCATCACCCTTAAAGCAGCCTAGATGTCACCCCATACCTGCTTAGTCACTACCTCCTCTGACACTTTGGCATCAACTCCATTGTGACCTGGCCAACAGAACCATAGAATCCTGTGATTTGGAAGGGACCCTTAAAAGTCATCTAGTCCAGCTCCCCTGCAATGACCATGGACACCTACAGCTAGATCATGTTGTTCAGTCCCATCCAGCCTGACCTTGAATGTCTCCAGGGATGGGGCATCCACCACCTCTCGGCACAACCTGTGCCAGTGCCTCACCACCCTTATTATAAAAAACTTCTTCCTTATATCCAATCTGTATATCCCCTTGTCCTATCACAACAGACCCTGCTGAAGAGTCTGTCCCCTTCTTTCTTATAGCCCCCCTTTAGATACTGACAGGCTGCTCTCAGGTTTCCCCAGAGCCTTCTTTTCACACTGAACAGCCCCAGCTCTCTCTGTTTGTCCTCATAGGGGAGGTATTCCATTCCTTGGACCATTTTTGTGGTCCTTCTCTGGACACGATCCAACAGGTCTATGTCTCTCTTGTACTGAGGACTCCACATCTGGATGCAGTACTCTAGTTGAGCCCTCACCAGTGCAGAGTAGAGGGGCAGGATCGCTTGCCTTGCCCTCTTGGCCACATTTCATGCAGCCCAGGATACAGCTGGCTTTCTGGGCTGTGAGGGCACACTGCTGGCTCATGCCCAGGTGCCATCCATCAGTACTCCTTAAGTCCCTTCCAGCAGCGCTGTGCGCTATCCTTACATCCCCCAGACTGTACTGATTGGGCAGGCTGCCATGGCACAGGTGCAAGACCTTGCACTGGGATTTGATGAACCTCATGAGGTTCATCATGAGGCCCACAGCTCAGCCTGTCTAGGTCTCTCTGAATGGCATCCCATCCCCTGGGCATGTCGACCATACCACACAGCTTGATGTCATCTGCAAACTGCAGAGTGTGCATTCGATCTCGCTGTCAGTGGCGTTGATAAAGATGTTAAAGAGCACTGGTCCCAGTACTGACCCCTATGGGCCACCAATTGCCACTGATCTCCATCCGAATATTGAGCCATTGAGCACCACTTTCTGGGTACAATCTCACAATGAGTTCCTCATCCACTGAACAGTCCATCCATCAAAATCATACCTTTCCAATTTGCTGAAAATGATGATGTTGTGGGGCATGATGTCAAAGGCCTTGACAGCAGTGAGCTCCTGCTGAGGCCCTGTCTCATGGAGGAGGAAAGGAGAGAGCTCCAGAGCAGGTGGACACTGCCCATCTTTCGCAGTGAGATGAGGGCATGTCTTACCAGTGGTGGAGGTTTCCTTTTGGTCCTGTTTTCTCATGATACTCTGTGGGAACAGGGAAAAGAGAGGAGGGCTCAGCTCCTTCCAGCAGCACACTGGCTCTTCTCCCAGCATGGGCCTGTCCATCTCCTGTCCTGAAATGTGTCCCTTGAACCACATTTGGTATGTTTTAGTGGAATGCGCTAACTCCAGCCATTGCCATTCCAGGTCCAGAGCCTGTCCTGAGAAGTGTGTGGTATATCCAGGCCACCCAAAAAACATCAAGGATTTGCATCTCATTCTGTTCATGTCAGACCCAGATGGACTGCACCTGGCCAGGAAATTAAGAGCCTTGAAGAACAATGGCATCCACTGAGGATGAAGATATGGTGATGAAATAATTGTTTCTCAGTTTAATTGGAGTTGAAGCAGAAAAGATTCATGTCTTGCTCTCCTGTAATATTCATCAAAAAACATCATCTGCTTGTACAGCCTGGGGCATGTGGAAGGAGTCTGTTTTTAAAAGCATATTTGGAAACATTTCACATTTGGGGCAGTTTGTATCTCTTTCTGAAAGTAAGGCCCTTTCAAAATCACATACTCAATTGAACTTCAGAAACTGGTTGCTTTCAGAAGTGTTGGCCTTGATTTCAACTTTAGCATAAATCTCCTGGGATTTGTTTGGATTTCTTTGGATTGTGTGCCGTTTGCAAATTCACTTCAAACTTAGCTGATTCATTTAAATTATTCTTGACTGGTTTCTAAGAGGGCTTTGGAGTCATTTAGTACTCCTGAACTGACAAATCAGATTGGTTCCCAACGAGGACTGATGAGGATCTACATACACATACAACACAGCATCACATGGCATAGCATGCCATCGTACTGTATGACAATATCAAGCATTTACTGGGCATGAACAAGTACAGTGTCTCTTAACTCTGTCCTTTTGACTATGCAGGTCAAAAACCTACACTGTTGTAGCATTTTCTTAACTATTTCATATTAAGAAGCCATAAAAATAGCATTATTAAGTACTATTTGTACATCATAAATAAGCCTGTAAAGCAGTTAAGTCCTACATTTTTGTTAAAAAATGATAGCATTTTATGTTCTATTAACAGCTCTCATAGGAATTTATTTAAAACACACTGTAAAGCCCTGTCCAACAGGACACAGTTTTGATACTTGTTAAAAGTGGCAGTATTTGCTGGGGTGGCCCACTCTTTTTCAAGTATAAAAATGGAACATCAAAATGGAAATGTCAAAGGAAAAGTGAAAACAAACTAACACTCACAAAACACAATGATAGATCCAGACAAAAGCTCATTGAATGGTGGGAGATTGCGTACAAAAGAGTTTGCAAAGAGCGTCAGTGGCCCCGGTAGCACAAAAAATACACAGCTTCTCTTCAAAATTATCTACTGTGAGCAGATTTGGAAGGAAGCAAGTCTAGCTCTATACTTTTAATAGGTGATCCCAGAATTGACAGAATTTGGGAACATGAGAAAAATAGGCAGCTAGTCCATTAAATAATTATCTGAAGGAATATCTAATTTCCCTACAAGCAATGCTCTGTTCTCTTTGACCTCATTCCCACCACTGTCTTCCGTAATTTTCCACAACATAAGCTCTTGTCATTTTTGTTTATTTCTTGTTTGAGGGAGGAAATTTGTATCATAACTAATTTTACAAAACAGGGATAACATCTTTATATTTCTAGACAATAAATGATTTTTTTACAAAAAATCATCATAATCAATGATGTCTTTTTAACAACACTTAATGAAAAACATTCAGTCATTCCAGTGCACCACAGGACATGTATTAATTTTACATTTTCCCATCGAACACAAATCCATAATATTATCCAACTCATTATATGCTGCCAGCAGGCATTATGTGATTATGTATCAGCCTTAATTACCAGGTGAATGTGCAGTAGGGCAAAGTTAAGATTATTTTTAAAACTTTAAAGTTCTTGCCCTGTGAATTCAGAAGGTAGTATTTTAGCTTCAAATTACATAATTAGATCAACAGAGGGCAAAATGATTAGCAATTATGCACACCTGACAAGCTGCTTTCTCTCCAGCAGAGGTCAGTTGTACACATACACACTAACCATGGCAACATCTAAAGAAAAATTGGAAATTAAGGGGAAGTTTGGAGCTCATCACAACCTACTGATTGCAGGGGAAAAAAGTCTATCCATAAAATTACAAAAACACATTATTTGCCTGTCCCCCCTCTTCTAACTTACAGAAACAAGTAAATTTTAGAGGTTTCTGTGAGCATTTTGTGAATATATATGGTTACTAGACTTGAAATGTCCAAGGGAAACAATTTGACACCATTTTGTTTTGAAGTTACTTTATATATGGTTGTTCACGTGTAAGTTATTAATGAAGATAGGCTTAAGTTGCTCTGACAACCAATAACCATTTATGGTGCAATGTGAGACAAATAATTATCAGTGCATTATATTCCCCTCCCTTAGGCACCAGTAACTCCTACTTCACAAAGTGCAGTAACGGAGTATAACAGAAGTAGGCAAACCCTCTTGCTAGTTTGTGCCACAGGAAGATTAAAAATTAATTTCAAAGCCAACATTTCCAGGGCTTAATGCAAATGATGCTACCACTATTTTTCAGACACTTCTCATGATAGACCTCTGCAGATAATTGAGGATGTTACAAAATGCCTTGCAGCTTTTCAAAGGCAGTGGATTAAACAAAGGATCAAAAGACGGAAAGAAAAAAATCAAAGCGAGCCTTAGAAAAATGTAGAATATCACTTCTGAAGTCAGGTTTATTGTTATGGCACTAATGTCACTGTAGGGCACTATTACACATGGCTTTAGAAATCTTCTCTTCACAGATGAGCTGGTTGCTGGTCTTTCAGGAAATACATGGGCTGTTGGTTAGTATGAAAAAGTTGTTTAAGGAGAAAGTATTTGTCAACGGTTTACGGGCGTTCGGCCCGATTCCGTGACGAAGGGGATGGGGGACCCACAGGCCCACGTCCCGGGAAAAGGGGAAAGGGGAGAAGGGTAGGGAGATGGCCCTGAGAGCAAAGAACAGCGGCAACAATCTGAGGAGAAACAAACTAATTTACTAAATAAGATATCGGAATGCAAAACAACACACTATAATACAATATAATTACAATTTAAGCTGATAAATCCAATACAGAGAGAGAGAATGTCCCAAAATCAAGGTAGGCCTTACTCTACTACCGACGATAAGACGGCTGGAGAGCGAGGTGCTGCCGGGACGAGAGACGGGCGGAAAAGGGACCAGGTCTCGTGATCTGCAAGTTTTTATACTGCGAGCTTTTATCTTTTCCCTCCGGCTGGAAATGGTAACAGAGGAGAAAAGTACCGTGGGGACTGTGGTAGTCCTTCTCTTCTGAGAACCAGGTATATCCACTACATGATGTTATGATGTGGAATACCAATAACCGAAAATCACAAAACCATGACAGTATTGGAGAGCTTTTCTTAACTGTTTGCTAAAAGCGGTTAGCTCTCCAAGCTCTCCAAGCAGATCACTGGGTCTTGGGCTGAAATTGCTGCAAGCTGGGATAGTCTGAATATTCACAGTAGGCACTAGTACATAAACAATGGATTTAAAGATATCTGGCACAAAGTCCCTAATAGTTCCTCCAACAACTGATTTGCAATTGATAGATTACCATTTCCTAGATCTTTGCTCAAATACATATGCAAAGCTGAAAAAAACCCTTTAGTATGTTAAAAAGAACAATTTTTGCCTTGGAAAGGAGTGGCAAAATTATGAAATGCAGTACACAAAAGTAGAAGGCATGAGGATATCTCTGACAGATGGATGAGTTCCACTTTGGTCCAGACTTGGGTTATTCTTCGAAGATATTGCACTGTTAGAAACAATGATTTTTGCGACAGAATATTTTCTAAGCCTCTTTTCTTATTTTGTTCCTCACTTTCCTGCAGCTCTGTCACCGAAGAGATTAGTTAGAAGGACAGGTAATAACAGTTTCAACAAAGTTGGACTTTGGGCACCCACCTCTATGGGCACATGGCTGAGGCACCTGGAAGATATGAGGTACTGGTTTCAGGATTTGCGGATCAACCTGGTTGCAGCGGCCCACGAGATGCATTGGGTACCTAGCGTAGGAGTAGCAAGGCTGGAACAATTCATTTTACTTTTGCTGCTCTTTGAGCAACAGAAAAGGAAATGAAGGAGAGCTAAGAACACAATGAATGGCCCTTGCAAGAGGAGAAAATGTCTATGCTCAGACAGAGCAGCTTCTCCCACAGAATAACCCTTATTTATATGGGTCAAGAGAAAGAGTGCTCTTCTTTCCATCCTACCTCCAAAAAAAAGAAAAACAAGCTGCATTCATAATGCTAACTATGTATTGTTATCGATATACACCCTATATTTGCTCTTTATGTGAGACTATAAATTCTTCAATCTATCTACCAATAGAGAAGATAGTAGATTCATCTATCAACTGTGATTGAAAACGCTTGGTAAACTGTACTACAAATGTTAAGTGATAATAAGCACCAACTAAAACAGCAATTAACCGGAAGTTAGATCTACATTTCTTCATTAATATTAATTAAATTTAATTAATTCTACAAATTAATTAAAGGAAACTTAGCAGAGAAATGCCAAGAAGTATGACAGTGGATTAAACCTGGTTCTCAAGGTAAAATTCATCCTATGGAATCCTACCCTTTCCGTAAAAGATAACCACCATTCTCCAAGAAATTTTTTTTCATGTCATCCTAAAACTGAGCAGTACTGCACATCTGAAATAGGAATCATGGACATGGCTTCCTGTTTGAGACTCTGCCCATTCAAACACAGCATTACCCAGGCTTCTGTTTTTGCACTTTTAACTGAGGCATGAAAATGGTACGCAAAGAAGAAAAATCTGGAAATTTAACTACTACCTTTTCAAATTGCAAGTGCTTGCGAAGTAATGCAAATTGTTCATTTTATTTGAAAAGGTTTGGTGTACTGGGAAGAGTTTGGAAACTTAGCAGCAAACCAGGCACTTTGGGAAGGAACTGGGAGTTGCTGAAAGACACTTTCCTGAGTGGAACTCGGTGGCCTCTAGAGGAAGAACTTCAGACTGGAGGAGTTTTACAGTGTTTTGTTACAGCTTTGTGCTCTGAATTACTGAGGAAGTTGCAAAAGGAGAGTTCTAGAGCTCATATGGAGGACTCAAAAAAGAAACAGGCTTTTGGAGTGGGATTGGATGAGTGATTTAGGAGGCATACATTGAAACACTCTCTTTACAAAAAAAAAAAAAAAAAAAAGAGCACTCCAAAAATAATGCAAACCAAAGCAAAGAACTAAATGGGTGACTCCACTCAGGTCAGTGTCAAGTTCCTGATGACAAAGGAACTCGGTCAAAAGAAGAGAAATGGCTCAATTTATAGAAGCATTGGCAGCTTGATCTGCCAATCTTTACAGATTTTTACAGTAGTTCTCTTCTTTTTGCAAAATCCTATCTAATTTCCCCACATTACCTTTGGTTTAAAATCCAGTCCTTTGTATTTGATTAAAACAACAGCTTGCATTGACATAAACATGAAAGGGTACGACATTTCTGTATACAATTCCAGAGACCTACTAAATATTAACTTAAAGCTTAGCTTTACCAGTCCAAGTTAGAAACTGCTGTACATATGAGGTGCTCCATGAATTTAACATATCATGGAGATGTATTAAAATGTATGAAACCAAGTAAGCCTTATTTTTGATAACAAGCTGAAACTTATGGCAGATAATTCTCATAACTGAAGGAAGCAGAAATGCATTCTGGAGAGAAGTACCTAAAAAAAAGTTTTTCTCTAAAATGTGTCTTTGAAACGTTCATTATTTTTCATACTTCTGCCCAAGACATTGCTGGCCTCTCTGCTATGCTTTAACCATGAATTGATTTGACTATTGGTGTAAGTTAATTGAAAATTGTAGCCTAAATATCCCATTTACAGAGACAATAATAGGGACTAATTATAGAGATGATCTGGATCTCTTTAGAACTGGCTATTGATGTTTTAGTGCATGACAAAAGTTTTCAAGCGGTGCCCTAGCTCTGAGTTTATGCTATATATAGCATTTAAATATGTCTTTTATGTATAGCTCTTCTAATCCATACCCGCAGCTTGTTGACAAGTAGGTCTGCATTTTTTGCTCGCTCTCTTGTTTTCCCTGACTTGAAGTCCCCAGATGAGGATAAGCAGCTATGCTTGCCTGAAGGCCTGGATGGCACTCACAGAGGGAAGATGAAAGCAGCAGAGAAATATAACAACTTAATCTTCTTAAAAGAGGATGGATGATAAAACAGTTCTGAGGTGGAGCTTGTTACACTGCTTTGAATCGCTGCTTGGTTAAGGGAATTTAATGTTGCCGTGTGTGAGCGTGATTATTTCTGCATTGCTTCTGATCCCAAATAGCTGTCAGTGTCTAGGATTGTAGATGGGTATTTTTTTCTTATTTAATTCTAAAAATAAATAGTGGAGGAGCTGGGGAAAATTACTACTGAATGTGATGAGCTTTCAGACGCAGTAACCATGTTAGTAAGGAAGCCTCAGGGAAAAGAGGGCAGCACACAGTGTTCCACCAACACAGTGCAAATTAGCACTCAGCAGGCAAGTGGTCCTCATACCCAGGTCTTTGCAAAATCAAATCACTTATGCACATCAAGACAGAGTTAGGTGGCTGCCTCCAGGTAACCAAAATTAATAACCTACCTGTCCTAATTCATGTCCAAGCTGAGAGCTGCATGTCAGCAGAAAAAAAAAGGTGAGATGATTTGGGATCCCTCAAATTGCAGATGTGAAATTAGGCAGGCTTCTAGCACTGTTTTAGATATTGTAGTACGTGGCAATTCTTCATCTTGACTACTTCCCCACAGTTTTATTGCACATCCATCTCCTGCATTGACATGTCTGTTCTTGGTGTGCAGTTTGATTCAGACATTTTTTGGTCTGAGGGATGCCTGTATCACCCTCATGTATATGTATGTAACTGACAAGTATCCTCTAAGCCATCCCTTGTGATGTAGGCATTTCATGCCTGCTGCCCTCCTCATGCATAACCCAGCTATGTGTGCAACTAGAATAACGTCCTTGGGGCAAGAATGAACTTTGTCCACTGGTAATAAAAACTCCTGCTCCACTCTGCTTAGCCTAGAGGTAGGTGAACACCACAGAAGAGATGGAGGCAGCATGGATGTTTAGGATATCATTCACTAGATTGGTATGAAGCTAATATTTTTTAAAGTAAATAGGGATTAAGGTGAGTTCAGGCCCCAGATGAACTTTAGGACTGGACAGGGTCAAAACAAGTGGCTACGCAATATACACGCAAGGGTCCAAGAACAATAGAGCTAGAAAGTGAGAAGGGTCTGAAAGGGATTGGTGCATTCCTCCTTTTTCTCCTATGACTGTGGGTGGACGAAGCCACCCCTAAGCCTATTGGGGCTGGCAGCAGCAGAGACAGAAGTCATTCTGTGAATAAATGTCAGCAGTAACAGCACAATCATTCTCTGAGCAGTGAAAGGAGAGATGGTGACCTTCAAAGATGAAGCTGTTGTGATGTCAGGTTGAGGCATCCCTCTAGCATGGCCCAGATGATGCCAAGTCAGGGACAGGAGGAGGAAAGAAACCATGTCTGTTTCCACCCAAGAAAATGGAGATATCTGCCTGAAAGTCATGGCCCCAGGAGGTGGCAACTTGTCTTACCTCTGGGACTGTGGTCATCAAGTACAGTAGGGACTACAAAGTGGTTTTCCTTCCGCACAGCAGGTAAACAAAGTTTATTACTGGGAGGGTCCTAGGATAGTAATCCTGGATAGACAGTCAGAAAGATATCTATTGCAGATATCTGTTGCAGTAGCACTCTGTAGTGCCAAATTGACCCCACACAGCTTCATGAACAATAGTTACTGGCCTCTGTTTCCTGGAGCACATTGGGCATCTTCAGAAAACAGTAAAACTCAAGATGCTGATTGAGAAGATAAGACCAAAAGTCATCTTTAAAGAAGAGTTCTCTCTGCTGAAAAGCTGCTTGCTAGGAGAGATGGGCTACTGTGGAGAACAGGGAGGGGTGAGTGTTAGAAAGATGGAGGACTGTGTATATAACCCTGTTACCTCTTGGACTGTTAGAAGGTGGTGAGTCTGTGTGATGGCCAAATCAAGTGCCCACCCCCAGGCCATATTCCCGTGCAGCCTGTGAGACATCTCACAACGGTGTGTGTAGAGAAGGGAAAAACATACAGTCTGCTTGTACTGAGTTACTTGTTTCATGCAGGTTGCTGCAGAGCAGGAACCCCACGAACCCACGTTCCCTGCAGGAGTATGAGCACAGTCCAGGGAATGTGACTATCCTCAGTCTGCTGGTTCACAGCGCCCACTATGGAGGAGGAAAGGGAGTTCTTTTCTGGGTTATGTTGTCTCAGAGGCCCCACACCATGCTATTGCCCTCAAAAAAGGGTTGTTTCCTTGTGATGGGGACAGAAGGCATGCTTTAAAGTGACTAAGACAAGTGCTGATTCCATGTGTGCATGTCTGACCTACTTACAGGAGGGCTGTTCAGCATCATCCAGCAGGGCTGGTGTAGACCTGCTGTGGGTCTCACTGGCTGCATGGTGCCAGCGGACTGGGGAAGCTGGGAGGGGCAATCTCAACCTTAACTGAGGATCAGATTTGTTGCCCATGAAACACTGTGTGTCAGTGAGGAAATCTGTCAGTGTTGTCCGGACACTGCTGCGTCATTCCCCAAAGTGCCTCACTGCGAGCCCATCCTACCCCACCCATTCCCAAGACAAAGTCATCCTCCTTGCCACTCGTGGAAACTGCAGAACGCTGAGGTTTACAAATGCATTGCAGGCTGGAGACCGACAGTCCCTAAAAGCACTACTGTCTTTCATCCATGTAGTGCTGCTGGCATCTTCTGGACATTGTGTTGTACGGGGGTCTCATCTGTTGGGGAACAGCATGGGCAGAGCTATGGTATGGGGGGGAGAGGCTGAGGAGCCTTGGCAAACAGCTCAGGGAGGCTGCAGCACTGCCCAGCTCTACTTGCCTCCTTTGGAGCCTCCAGGCCTCGCTCCGAGTGAGCAGAGCAGCAGGATAGCTGCTGCATGAGTGAGTGCAGGCCTCTGCGCTGGGAGATGCCTGTAGCCTAAATGCAGATGACATCTTTTAGTCAGATGAGCTGCACATCAGCTCTACCTGTCCATTGTAAAAGATCATACAAATACGTGCCGTGAGAGATTCACCTCTACCCACCTCAGTTCTCCCAGCCTGCTCATGCGTAGTCACCGCTAATGGCGAGGCAGAGCTCTTGCTGCAGCCTGTAGATCACGTATTTCACAGAGCGACCATGATGTGTCACCAGCTCCTATCTCAGCAGTCCTGCCCATTTCTGTTCCAGCAGCTAGCGCTGCCTCTTCTTCCTCAGGCAGCACCTGCTGCACCAAGCTGTCTGTAACACCTGATTCTACATAGCTGCCTGCCAGCTGCCTGCAGTCCGTATGTGCTCCCGGGTCTTCCTTGCTGTCTCATGGCTTCCCAGCACTGCAGATGGCAAATCTGGCACGTGTTGTTAATGACTGTCCAGAAACATCCAGGAGTAGTAACTCGTTAGCAGGAATTAGTGTTTGAAAATTAACTGTCAGGCTTTGCAGCATAGTACACGTGTGAAGTCCTTCTCACTGGCAGCAGGTTTTATTCATTTTCTATGAATACAACCACACCAAGGCAAAATGATGATAACATGGATTTACACTGAAAGCATTGTATCAGCTTAGAAGTATAAAGTTTACAATGGTGCTGTAATTGTCCACCAAACCCTACCAAACATCCAAGAAATCCAGTGCTAAGGTTATGCAGGAAAGAAAAAAAGATCATATAGAGATCTGAAAAGGCACAGCTGATATTATACTATAAAATATTCCAGTGAGAGAGTTCTGTCTTTTTTACCACTAATTCAAGTAGATAGATTAATAAAGTTATGCTGCTTTTCCCCACATCCCCTGTAAATATCCTCATGATGTTGCTGTAAAGCAGACACAGAGTTAACAGAAAAATAAATATCTGTTGAAAATATCAAACTGTGCAAGAGGAACCACTACCTCTGTGTCACACTCTGTGCTAGGAAGATGAATCTATCCCACCTCAGCATAGTTTTCTCACCAAAAGTATGACAAAAAAAAAAAAAAAGAAGCCCACCTTTGTGTGCTCATATAGACAGTATACATTCATCTTTCTCCAGCAAATAAAAATCTCTTTTGGGGGTGCCCACATACTCTGCTTTCCACTGTTCATCCATGCATGTACTTTCTTGATGTCTCTCTTAAAGAAAGGTGACCAATATTCTACTTTATTAATACAGGCTTTATATCACACCTTTCCTGTTTACCTATGTAATGGTTCTCTGTGTATACAGGAAACATCATTTCAGTGAATTTCAAAGCGTGCTGAGGCAGCTCTGTTCGTTTATAGTGCATATTTTGATTGTTATGGTTTTCCTTCATGTGCAGGAAGTCTCTATCCTCATCCCCATACCTTTGGTGAGCTGTGAAATAGACTGCAAAAAATGTCAGTGAGCAGTATTGGTATATTCCAGAGTAGAGCATATAAATGATGTAACAGAAGTATTGGAACAGTCATCAGTCATTTTTTCTTTTCTTCTCATTTTAAATTCTTGTTTAAGCACTGAGTTTTATGTCTAATATAGGAGATAAGAAAACCAGCTATAAACAACTTATTACAAAAACACTAGAGCAGTATATTTTTCCCCTTACTCATCTCTTTATTTAGTGTTTGTTCCAATATTGCTGTTTTACACTGCTAGTAAAATATTTATTAAATATTCTTGATTTTCCTATTCATGGCTGGCTTCTTGTTATATAGAAGAATGTCCATTAAGGCTCTGGCATTGATCAGCTCTTGATCTTCTTTTACTAGAAATAAATTTTAACACATAAAAAAGAAATGACTATGAGAAAATAATAGAAGTGTGAGAATTATCAAGAAGAAAGTATCAGACTTAATTACTGCTACATAGTGAGATACTGCCACTAGGCGGCAGAACGATTCGCTGTGCCAGGGCAATGAGTTAGCCAACTGAAATTCCTACTAAAAACCTTCAAAAATCGACTAATGATATTGTCTGCTGCCTTACATTTGTCTCTTATAGCCTTTAAAACTGTAATGGAATTGTAAATGATTCTATAAGAATTGCATGCTTGTTAATACCAGTCATACTTGGGAGCTCCTAGAAAATTTACATGCAAATTATAAAGAAAGTATAAACATGAAGGGAGAGCAGTGGGTGTTGTGTACCTAGACTTCAGTATGTTCTTTGATGCTGTCTCCCAGAAAAGCATCATATGGGCCAGCGGGGTAGATTTAAAACTGGCTGAACAACTTTGTTCAGATGGTGGTCAGTGGTGTGAGGCCTAGCAGAAGGCTTCTGTCCTGTTAAACATCTTCATTAATGATGTGGAAGACAGACCTCCAGCAAGTTTGCAGATGGCAGAACTGGGAACACTGGGGATACACCAGAGGGCCATGCTGCCACCCAGAGTGACTTGGGCAGGCTGGGACACGAGCTGACAGAGCCCTGCTTGGAGGGAGGACCCACC
This sequence comes from Numida meleagris, assembly GCF_002078875.1. NCBI lineage: Eukaryota > Metazoa > Chordata > Aves > Galliformes > Numididae > Numida > Numida meleagris. Next base: position 23,657,707 of record NC_034410.1, on the reverse strand, counting down.
CAGCCCCGGACACACTGGTCTCTGCCTGGCTGGAGAGCAAAAATGGACGTGGGATGTTGGTGGACACCCAGCTGAACAACCCAGGCCCTTGCTGCAAAGAAAGTTAATGGTATCCTGGGCTGCACTGGGAGGAATTTTGCCAGAAGGTTGAGGGGGGTGATCATTCTCTTCTATTCAGCACTGGTGAGGCCTCACATGGACTGCTGTGTCCAGTTCTGGGCTCCTCAGTACAAGGCAGACATGGATTTACTGGAGAGAGTCCTAGTGAAGGGGTGAAAGGATGATGGAGGGACTGGAACATCTCTGCTGTGAGGAGAGACTGAGAAAGCGGGAGCTGTTCAGCCTGGGGAAGGGAAGGCTCTGGGGGGATCTGATTGATGTGTATAAATACCTGAGGGGAGGATGCAAACAGGACAGAGCCAGGCTCTGTTCATAGGTGCCCAGTGCCAGGACAAGAGGCACTGGGCACAAACTGGAACACAGGAAGTCCCTCTGAACACCAGGAGCACTGCTGTGCTGTGCGGGTGCTGGAGCAGTGGCACAGGTACACAGAGGCTGTTGGATCTTCTCAGAGACCTTCAGAAGCCGCCTGGATGTGGGCCTGGGTACCCTGCCCAGGGTGTCCCTGCTCAGCAGGGGTGGGCTGCATGGACCCAGAGCTCCTGCCCACCTCACCACGCTGAGATGCTGTGATACTGTCTAGTGTTTTCCTTTCCTTTGAGGAATACTGTAATGATTCTGCTCACTTGATCAGATTTGTCATAGGTAATTTCCAGGCTTTTTCAAAACTTTTGAAAAGCCTGTTTGATAGTATTTTGACAAAAGACCTGTCTATTTCTTTGACAATACAGAAGTGATGAACTTAATGCATACACCAGACTATCTGTATGATGTGGTGCCACTGTCACTGTCATAAATATCTTATTTAACACTATCTGTTAGATTATAATTCTTCAAAAGCAAGCACTATTTGTTCATAATGAATACCAAATGTCTCCCCTAAATTTTCCCATTAATTTTATTGTAAGAAACTTGACCAGGTAGAAAAATCAGGGCTATGCACTGCACAACGGCTAAGCAACCTTCCTACCAAGTAAAAGGATGTAAAAATTACTATACCTTTAGAATTTAAGAGATGATCTCTATAGATGGATTTTTAACATATGAACTATTTATTATCATTATTATCATGCTGATGTTGCTATCTAAATTTGTCCTACATATCGATCCTCAGAACTACCTCAGATTCCATTTGCCAAATTATGCAAGGGTTAATGCCTCTTTGGGTGTGGGTGAAGGGACTTACAGCTGAACCCCTTCTACTATATTTTTAATTTTATGTGGGCTGTAGCAAAGGATTCTTGTTTTATTTTAAATCATTGCTGCCACCATCAGAAACATGGGCTGGCCTGCAACTAATAAGGGAAACACTGGACAAAATGTTCAGGGAAAAGAAAGATTATTTCTCTAGAATTTGAAATAAAATCACCTGCAAGTTACAGCCCCCTCACACATTGTAGAGCTGCCTCTTGTTCATATATAACGATATGATAAGCTGCTTTTTGTGTATCTTGTGACACACAGTTCAGGAATGTAAAAGTTAGAAAAATACGGGACCATTAAAGCAGCCTGAAGAATTTTCCTGAAAAGTTATTTGTCATTTCTACTCCGAAAATAGCAATTAGAATTCAAAGAAACTTAAAAAAAAAACAAAACCAAAAAAACCCATTCTTTAGTGAACACCAAAGGACATTTCAGTGACCAAATACAAACACTGGAAGCAAATATAAACAAAATCTGGAAACCAGAGTGTTTAGTATGGCTGAAAGCAACCAGGCAACATAAAGGGTCGGCATAATAACAGGAATAATAAAGATCTCAGCATGGAACAGGCCTGAGCTCAGGCAGTTCCACAAAGGCTGGGTTAGCTGTCATGATATCCTGCATTGCCACACAGGTCTGAGTGTGGGGTGTCTTGTGGAACATGAGACAGAATTCATCTGTTGCGATAGTTTCAAGCCCTTTTTTCATCTGTACAATTCCCCCCCCTCCCCCCCCCGGGACCCACAGCCGCCACAGGCTGTCCGACACAGCTCCTCCCTGACGCTCCTTCCTCCCCCCAGTTTTACTTCTTTATTTGTTAAAATACAACTAATTTCACTTCAGGAGGTAGCTAGATTTCTCTCTGACTGTTTACCAAGAAAGTCTACAACACACACATGACTACAACAGCCACACTGTATCTGCAGAGCGCGCACCAAGATTTTCCACATTTCAGGGGTAATTTCCACTTAAAAGCACTTCGCAGAAATTCAGTTTTCTGGGTCGAGAAGAACAAGCCTTCTATGTCCTGCAGCAGTTTCCCTACCAAGTATTTTTAGCCCCCTAAACGTGGGGCTACGTTAGCGTCTGGTTGCTCAGTTTAAGTCTGGAAGTCAGCTTTTTGAAAGCAGGACTAGTTGTTTGTTTAAAATGCTTTAAGTTATGCTTTCAGAAAGTTGGGCATATAAAATGCATTTGTCAGTTCTAACAACATGTCCTTCCATTTTTGGATAAGGTGCCTACACATAGGTTGGAGGCAGTACTATCCCCTGTTAACTGCTTAGCTGGTATCTGTTTAAACAAAGGGATAGAGTTCCAGTTAGAGATAACTGGAGGGTTAGGTAGGCTAGGTACAGCTTTGAAAAATTTAGGTAGAAAATGCATAGAATAATTCCAGAGGAATAATATTGAATTCCCATGGAAGTTTTCGTTTTCAACTCAGGAGGACTGTCCCACAGAATATTATAGAATTTCACTGTCTTGAGACAGAAAAGAAGATATAGCATGACCAGAGGCCTAGGCTAGATCTGACAATGACTTCAAAAATCCTAAATACATACCTGTTGGCATGCACATAGGTAGTGTTTTCTCTTACCATCCTTGCACAGACACGAAACAAAACACGAGCTGTGCTGCACAGGAACACTGTGACGTGCAGGCACTCCAAGCTCCCTGACAAACATGGATGATATGGGAACTGCTTCTTTCCAAGGTGAGAAAAGAGTAATGGATTAGGGAAATACTGACACTGTGCCAACAGGAAAAACAAGGCATCCTCAAGGATTTCAGGCATAGGGGACAGGTCCACAGAATCGTAGTGAAGAATGTTTTATATTTTGTTGTATTCAGTTGCAGGGCAATATTTAAATACTGTCTCTCTGTGTAAAATAGGAATGCTACACAATTTTATCGTTGCAGATTTTTCCTAAGTAGGACATTTTTAAAGGATTAACACCTAGAACTGCCATGCTACTAACAGAAATGGATCGTCTGAGCTATGTTTCTCTCTTTCATACCGTCCTTAAGCTAAATATTTTCCATGTATGTGAGCTAGTAGCTTTGGGTTTGTCATGCAGCAGATGTAATCCAGGCTCTAACGAAGTCTATATTTAGTTCAAATGCTCACAGCCTGTTTGTGTGGAAACTAGATAATAATATACTATTGTGCTTATTGTCCTAGCCGCATTGCATTGTTGGCGTAGAATTGCAATGAAGTTCCTTGTAGAATTAGGGTCAGTTCTCACCAATATTCTGTGAGCTTAATACTTACAGAAAACTGATATCCTCAAAAATACTACAGTTCTCAGAACGGGGGAGGGGGGGAACATTTTTGCCTTTTTTTAGCAGCACAGAACCTGAGCTGGAGAAGCTATCCTGCTACATCAAAGGTTGCTCACAGCCTGCAGTAGCTCAAACTTTCTAGATCTGAGAGGTGTTTTTTGTTGTTATTTTAATTTTTTGTGTTTTTTTTTGTTTATGTTATTCTTCTAGATGCAGCCTATTATGTTATTTTATATTATATTATATTCATATAGTGCAGCCTACCAAACTGGTCTATAAAAATCATCAGAAATCCAATGTTCACCCATGTAGTTCAAATCTGACCACATTTATGAAGATCTTATGAACTTGATTGTCATATTCCTTTCCTGACACAAAAACTTTTGATCATAAAGTTTTCCAGATCAGAAAGATAGTTTGTTTCTCTGCCCACCAGAAGAATATGACATGCAAGAAGAGTCAACGCAAGTACTATACAGAGAATGCTGAGATTTTTGGGTTGAATTACTGGGCTGGCTGGCTTGGGCTTGGCTGGTTTGAGGTTCTTTGTAGAGTCAAAATATAGATTGGAAATTAAGGTTGGAAAAGATCCCTAGGATCATCTAGTCCATCCATCAACCCATCCCTGCCATGCCCACTAACCCACATCCCTCAGTGCCACACCTACATGTTTCTCAAACACCTCCAGGGACAGGCACTCCACCACTTCCCTGGGCAGCCTGTTCTGAGAGCGGTAACTCTTTTGGAGAAGAAATAGCCTCTTTGTTCATCTGATATGGACAAACAGGTTGTATACAAATACTCGTAGTTCCATAGCAGAACATTTTTTGTTGTTAATATTAATTTCACTGACTATAACATTAATAGGTGATGGTAAATTTTCTCTGAAAGAAAGGCTCTGGAAGGGATCTGGAACTGCTGGAGAGCAAATAAACATAGGTGGCAGCAGTGCCTCACCCTGGAGGTTACACTCGCCCTCAGCAGCATCTGTGCAGGCAACATTACGGGCAGATATTTTTATTCTGAAAACTACAGATAAGGAGGAACCATAAAACATGTTTCATCATGAGACAAAGAAGGATTTTTTTTGTGGAATTAAGAGAAAAAAATGCAACTCAAAATGTGTTTTAAAACAAGGCTCCCTGATGTAGAGAGAAAAATGAGCATAAGTAAAAATTATTTTACCTCCTTCATTTTTAACTGCTTCTTTTATGGAAAAATAAACAAAAGTAAAACACATATAAATATTTATCAAGCACTTTACTAAACTATAGAAGGCTTTGAACGTTAGGATTCATAGCATTCAAAAGAACTTGCTCCTCAATTCTTCAGTTAAACATGACCAAAAAATGTATGGAAGAACACATATGATTGTCTGTTTCCCTTTCCCCTTCTCTTTCCCCTTC